>NW_027514203.1:0-89881 GCF_048772815.1 Callospermophilus lateralis
CGTCTACAGTAGCAGTTTTTATATTTAGGTTTCCCTCTGCTCTCTCCTATATAGACAGATGATTTTGGAACTATATATCCAACATGGTTTGTAGTAGCTCTTTGAAAGTTGACAAAATAAAGGAGTTCTCAGTTTTGTCTCTATGGTTTGTTTCCTCTTTAAGTAGCCCTAAGCACAGACTGTGGAAAAGCACTTTCATTGAGAGGGGTTGCCAAGCATCTAAAAATTAAAGAGTTTCAGAAATACCAGAAAATATTTTTTGACCCAATCTTGATGATAATTGGTGGTAATGATCAGTACACAAATCCCACATGGCTCACCAAATTTTGTTCTTCTATGTTGAAGCGTTCGTCTACAGTAGCAGTTTTTATATTTAGGTTTATATCTGCTCTCTCCTATATAGATAGATGAATTTGGAACTCTAAATCCAACATGGTTCGTAGTAGCTCTTTGAAACTTGACAAAATAAAGGAGTTCTCAGTTTTATCTCAATGCTTCGTTTCCTCTTTAAGTAGCCCTAAGCACAGACTGTGGAAAAGCACTTTCATTGAGAGAAGTTGTCAAGCTTCTAAAAATTAACGAGTTTACGAAATACCAGCAAGTATTTTTTCACCCAATCTTGATGATACTTGGTGTTAATGATCAGTACACAAATCCCACTTGGCTCACGAAATTTTGTTCTTCTAAGTTGAAGCATTCGTATAGAGTAGCAGTTTTTTATATTTAGGTTTCCCTCTGTTCTCTCCTATATAGATAGATGAATTTGGAACTCTCAATCCAACATGGTTTGTAGTAGCTCTTTGAAACTTGACAAAATAAAGGAGTTCTCAGTTTTGTCTCCATTTTTTGTTTCCTATTCAAGTAGCCCTATGCACAGACTGTGGAAAAGCACTTTCATTGAGAGTTGTTGCCAAGCTTCGAAGAATTAACGAGTTTCCGAAATACAATAAATATTTTTTCAACCGATCTTGATGATACTTGGTGGTAATGATCAGTTCACAAATCCCACTTGGCTCACCAAATTTTGTTCTTCCAGGTTGAAGCGTTCGTCTACAGTAGCAGTTTTTATATTTAGGTTTCCCTCTGCTCTCTCCTATATAGATAGATAAATTTGGAACTCTCAATCCAACATGGTTTGTAGTAGCTCTTTGAAACTTGACAAATAAATTAGTTCTCAGTTTTGTCTCTATGGTTTGTTTCCTCTTCAAGTAGCCCTAGGCACAGACTGTGGAAAAGCACTTTCATTGAGAAGGGTTGCCAACCTTCTAAGAATTAACGAGTTTTCAAAATACCAGCAAATATTTTTTCACCCAATCTTGATGATACTTGGTGGTAATGATCAGTACACAAATCCCACTTGGCTCACCAAATTATGTTCTTCTAGGTTGAAGCGTTCGTCTACAGTAGCAGTTTTTATATTTAGGTTTCCCTCTGTTCTCTCCTATATAGATAGATGAATTTGGAACTCTAAATCCAACATGGTTCGAAGTAGCTCTTGGAAACTTGACAATATAAAGGAGTTCTCAGTTTTTTCTCTATAGTTTGTTTCCTATTCAAGTAGCCCTAGGCACAGACTGTGGAAAAGCACTTTCATCGAGAGGGGCTGCCAAGCTTCTAAGAATTAACGAGTTTCCGATATTCCAGCAAATATTTTTTCACCCTATCTTGAAGATCCTTGGTGGTAATGATCAGTTCACAAATCCCACTTGGCTCACCAAATTTTGTTCTTCTAGGTTGAAGCGTTCGTCTACATTAGCAGTTTTTATATTTAGGTTTCCCTCTACTCTCTCCTATATAGATAGATGAATTTGGAACTCTAAATCCAACATGGTTCGAAGTAGCTCTTGGAAACTTGACAATATAAAGGAGTTCTCAGTTTTTTCTCTATAGTTTGATTCATTTTCAAGTAGCCCTAGGCACAGACTGTGGAAAAGCACTTTCATTGAGAAGGGTTGCCAACCTTCTAAGAATTAACGAGTTTCCAAAATACCAGCAAATATTTTCTCACCCAATCTTGATGATACTTGGTGGTAATGATCAGTACACAAATCCCACTTGGCTCACCAAATTATGTTCTTCTAGGTTGAAGCGTTCGTCTACAGTAGCAGTTTTTATATTTAGGATTCCCTCTGCTCTCTCTTATATAGATAGATGAATTTGGAACTCTAAATCCAACATGGTTTGTAGTAGCTCTTTGAAACTTGACAAAATAAAGGAGTTCTCAGTTTTCTCTCTATGGTTTGTTTCCTCTTCAAGTAGAAATAGGAACAGACTGTGGAAAAGCACTTTCATTGAGAGGGGTTGCCAACCTTCTAAAATTAACGAGTTTCCGAAATACCTGCAAATATTTTTTCACCCAATCTTGATGATACTTTGTGGTAATGATCAGTTCACAAATCCCACTTGGCTCACCAAATTTTGTTCTTCCAGGTTGAAGCGTTCGTCTACAGTACTAGTTTTTATATTTAGGTTTCCCTCTGCTCTCTCGTATATAGAGAGGTGAATTTGAAACTCTCAATCCAACATAGTTCGTAGTAGTTCTTTGAAACTTGACAAAATAAAGGAGTTCTCAGTTTTGTCTCTATGGTTTGTTTCCTCTTCAAGTAGCCCTAGGCACAGACTGTGGAAAAGCACTTTCATCGAGAGTGGTTGCCAAGCTTCTAAGAATTAACGAGTTTCCGAAATACCAGCAAATATTTCTTTTACCCAATCTTGATGATACTTGGTGGTAATGATCAGTACACAAATCCCACTTGGCTCACCAAATTATGTTCTTCTAGGTTGAAGCGTTCGTCTACAGTAGCAGTTTTTATATTTAGGTTTCCCTCTGCTCTCTCGTATATAGATAGATGAATTTGGAACTCTAAATCCAACATGGTTCTTAGTAGCTCTTTGAATCTTGACAAAACAAAGGAGTTCTCAGTTTTGTCTCTATGGTTTGTTTCCTCTTCAAGTAGCCCTAGGCACAGAAAGTTGAAAAGTACTTTCATTGAGAAGGGTTGCCAACCTTCTAAGAATTAACGAGTTTCCGAAATACCTGCAAATATTTTTTCACCCAATCTTGATGATACTTGGTGGTAATGATCACTACACAAATCCCACTTGGCTCACCAAATTTTGTTCTTCTAGGTTGAAGCGTTCATCTACAGTAGCAGTTTTTATATTTAGGTTTCCCTCTGTTCTCTCCTATATAGATAGATGAATATGGAACTCTAAATCCAACAGGGAGTTTAGTAGCTATTTGAAACTTGACAAAATAAAGGAGTTCTCAGTTTTGTCTCTATGGTTTGTTTCCTCTTGAAGTAGCCCTAAGCACAGACTGTGGAAAAGCACTTTTATTGAGAGGGGTTGCCAAGCTTCTAAGAATTATCGAGTTTCCGAAATGCAGCAAATATTTTTTCACCCAATCTTGATGATACTTGGTGGTAATGATCAGTACACAAATCCTACTTGGCTCACGACGTTTTGTTCTTCTAGGTTGAAACATTCGTGTACAGTAGCAGTTTTTATATTTAGGTTTCCCTCTGTTCTCTCCTATATAGATAGATCAATTTGGAACTCTAAATCCAACATGGTTTGTAGTAGCTCTTTGAAACTTGACAAAATAAAGGAGTTCTCAGTTTTGTCTCTATTTTTTGTTTCCTATTCAAGTAGCCCTGTGCACAGACTGTGCACAAGCACTTTGATTGAGACGGATTTCCAAGCTTCTAAGAATTAACGAGTTTCCGAAATACCAGCAAAAATTTTTTCACCCAATCTTGATGATACTTGGTGGTAATGATCAGTACACAAAACCACTTGGCTCACCAAATTTTGTTCTTCTAGGTTGAAGCGTTCGTCTACAGTAGCAGTTTTTATATTTAGGTTTCCCTCTGCTCTCTCCTATATAGACAGATGATTTTGGAACTATATATCCAACATGGTTTGTAGTAGCTCTTTGAAAGTTGACAAAATAAAGGAGTTCTCAGTTTTGTCTCTATGGTTTGTTTCCTCTTTAAGTAGCCCTAAGCACAGACTGTGGAAAAGCACTTTCATTGAGAGGGGTTGCCAAGCATCTAAAAATTAACGAGTTTCAGAAATACCAGCAAATATTTTTTCACCCAATCTTGATGATACTTGGTGGTAATGATCAGTACACAAATCCCACATGGCTCACCAAATTTTGTTCTTCTAGGTTGAAGCGTTCATCTACAGTAGCAGTTTTTATATTTAGGTTTATATCTGCTCTCTCCTATATAGATAGATGAATTTGGAACTCTAAATCCAACATGGTTCGTAGTAGCTCTTTGAAACTTGACAAAATAAAGGAGTTCTCAGTTTTATCTCAATGCTTCGTTTCCTCTTTAAGTAGCCCTAAGCACAGACTGTGGAAAAGCACTTTCATTGAGAGAAGTTGTCAAGCTTCTAAAAATTAACGAGTTTACGAAATACCAGCAAGTATTTTTTCACCCAATCTTGATGATACTTGGTGGTAATGATCAGTACACAAATCCCACTTGGCTCACCAAAGTTTGTTCTTCCAGGTTGACGCGTTCGTCTACAGTAGCAGTTTTTATATTTAGGTTTCCCTCTGCTCTCTCCTATATAGATAGATGAATTTGGAACTCTCAATCCAACATGGTTCGTAGTAGCTCTTTGAAACTTGACAAAGTAAAGGAGTTCTCATTTTTGTCTCTATGGTTTGTTTCCTCTTCAAGTAGCCCTAGGTACAGACAGTTGAAAAGTACTTACATTGAGAAGGGTTGCGAACCTTCTAGTAATTACCGAGTTTCCGAAATACCTGCAAATATTTTTTCACCCAATCTTGATGATACTTGGTGTTAATGATCAGTACACAAATCCCACTTGGCTCACCAAATTTTGTTCTTCTAGGTTGAAGCGTTCGTCTACACTAGCAGTTTTTATATTTAGGTTTCCCTCTGCTCTCTCCTATATAGATAGATGAATTTGGAACTCTAAATCCAACATGGTTCGTAGTAGCTCTTTGAAACTTGACAAAATAAATGTGTTCTCAGTTTTATCTCAATGATTTGTTTCCTGTTTAAGTAGCCCTAAGCCCAGACTGTGGAAAAGCACTTTCATTGAGAGGGGTTGTCAAGCTTCTAAAAATTAACGACTTTCCGAAATACCAGCAAATATTTTTTCACCCAATCTTGATGATACTTGGTGGTAATGATCAGTACACAAATCCCACTTGGCTCACCAAATTTTGTTCTTCCAGGTTGAAGCATTCGTGTACAGTAGCAGTTTTTATATTTAGGTTTCCCTCTGTTCTCTCCTATATAGATAGATGAATTTGGAACTGTAAATCCAACATGGTTTGTAGTAGCTCTGAAACTTGACAAAATAAAGGAGTTCTCAGTTTTGTCTCTATTTTTTGTTTCCTATTCAAGTAGCCCAAGGCACAGACTGTGGAAAAGCACTTTCATTGAAAGGGGTTGCCAAGCTTCTAAGAATTAACGAGTTTCCGAAATACCAGCAAATGTTTTTTCACCCAATCTTGATGATACTTGGTGGTAATGATTAGAACACAAATCCCACTTGGCTCACCAAATTTTGTTCTTCTAGGTTGAAACGTTCTTCTACAGTAGCAGTTTTTATATTTAGGTTTCCCTCAGTTCTCTCCTATATAGATAGATGAATATGGAACTCTAAGTCCAACTTGGTGTGTAGTAGCTCTTTGAAACTTGACAAAATAAAGGAGTTCTCAGTTTTGTCTCTATGGTTTGTTTCATTTTCAAGTATCCCTATGTGCAGACTGTTGAAAAGCACTTTCATTGAGAGGGGTTGCCAAGCTTCTAAGAATTATCGAGTTTCCGATATACCAGCAAATATTTTTTCACCCAATCTTGATGATACTTGGTGGTAATGATCAGTACACAAATCCCACTTGGCTCACCATATTTTGTTCTTCTAGTTGGAAGCGTTCGTCTACAGTAGCAGTTTTTATATTTAGGTTTCCCTCTGCTCTATCGTATATAGATAGATGAATTTGGAACTCTAAATCCAACATGGTTCGTAGTAGCTCTTTGAATCTTGACAAAATAAAGGAGTTCTCAGTTTTGTCTCTATGGTTTGTTTCCTCTTCAAGTAGCCCTAGGCACAGACAGTTGAAAATTACTTTCATTGAGAAGGGTTGCCAAGCTTCTAAGAATTAACGAGTTTCCGAAATACCAGCAAAAATTTTTTCAACTAATCTTGATGATACTGGGTGGAAATGATCAGTACACAAATCCCACTTGGCTCAGGAAATTTTGTTCTTCTAGGTTGAAGCGTTCGTCTACATTAGCAGTTTTTATATTTAGGTTTCCCTCTGTTCTCTCCTATATACAGAGATGAATTTGAAACTCTAAATCCAACATGGTTCATATTAGCTCTTGGAAACTTGACAATATAAAAAAGTTCTCTGTTTTTTCTCCATGGTTTGTTTCCTTTTCAAGTAGCCCCAGGCAAAGACTGTGGAAAAGCACTTTCATCGAGAGGGGCTACCAAGCTTCTAAGAATTAACCAGTTTCCTATATTCCAGCAAATATTTTTTCACCCAATCTTGATTATCCGTAGTGGTAATGATCAGTACACAACTCCAACTTGGCTCACCAAATTTTGTTCTTCTAGGTTGAAGCGTTCGTCTACAGTAGCAGTTTTTATATTTAGGTTTGCCTCTGTTCTCTCCTATATAGATAGATGAATATGGAACTCTAAATCCAACATGGTGTGTAGTAGCTCTTTGAATCTTGACAAAATAAAGGAGTTCTCAGTTTTGTCTCTATGGTTTGTTTCCTCTTTAAGTAGCCCTAAGCACAGACTGTGGAAAAGCACTTTCATTGAGAGAGGTTGCCAAGCTTCTAAGAATTATCAAGTTTACGAAATACCAGCACATATTTTTTCACCCAATCTTCAAGATACTTGGTGGTAATGATCAGTACACAAATCCCACTTGGCTCACGAAATTTTGTTCTTCTAGGTTGAAGCATTCGTGTACAGTAGCAGTTTTTATATTTAGGTTTCCCTCTGTTCTCTCCTATATAGATAGATGAATTTGGAACTCTAAATCCAACATGGTTTGTAGTAGCTCTTTGAAACTTGACAAAATAAAGGAGTTCTCAGCTTTGTCTCTATGGTTTGTTTCCTCTTTAAGTAGCCCTAAGCAAAACTGTGGAAAAGCACTTTCATTGAGAGGGGTTGCCAAGCTTCTAAGAATTATCGAGTTTCCGAAATACCAGCAAATATTTTTTTACCCAATCTTGATGATACTTGGTGGTAATGATCAGGACACAAATCCCACTTGGCTCACCAAATTTTGTTCCTCTAGGTTGAAGCGTTCGTCTACATTAGCAGTTTTTATATTTAGGTTTCCCTCTGCTCTCTCCTATATAGACAGATGAATTTGGAACTATATATCCAACATGGTTTGTAGTAGCTCTTTGAAACTTGACAATATAAAGGAGTTCTCAGTTTTGTCTCTATGGTTTGTTTCCTCTTTAAGTAGCCCTAAGCACAGACTGTGGAAAAGCACTTTCATTGAGAGGGGTTGCCAAGCTTCTAAGAATTAACGAGTTTCCGAAATATGAGCAAACACTTTTTCACCCAATCTTGATGATACTTGGTGGTAATGATCAGTACACAAATCCCTCTTAGCTCACCAAATTTTTTTCTTCTAGGTTGAAGCGTTCGTCTACAGTAGCAGTTTTTATATTTAGGTTTCCCTCTGCTCACTCCTGTAGAGATAGATGAATTTGGAACTCTAAATCCAACATAGTTCGTAGAAGCTCTTTGAATCTTGACAAAATAAAGGAGTTCTCAGTTTTGTCTCTATGGTTTGTTTCCTCTTCAAGTATCCCTAGGCACAGACTGTGGAAAAGCACTTTCATCGAGAGGGGTTGCCAAGCTTCTAAGAATTAACTAGTTTCCCAAATACCAGCAAATATTTTTTCACCCAATCTTGATGATACTTGGTGGTAATGATCAGTACACAAATCCCACTTGGCTCACCAAATTTTGTTCTTCTAGTTTGAAGGGTTCATCTGCATTAGTAGTTTTTATATTTAGTTTTCCCTCTGTTCTCTCCTATATAGATAGATGAATTTGGAACTCTAAATGCAACATGGTTTGCAGTAGCTCTTTTAAACTTTACAAAATAAAGGAGTTCTCAGTTTTGTCTCTATGGTTTGTTTCCTCTTCAAGTAGCCCTAGGCACAGACTGTGGAAAAGCAATTTCATTTAGAGGGGTTGCCAAGCGTCTAAGAATTAACGAGTTTCCGAAATACGAGCAAAAACTTTTTCACCCAATCTTGATGATACATAGTGGTAATGTTCAGTATACAAATCCCACGTGGCTCACCAAATTATGTTCTTCTAGGTTGAAGCGTTCGTCTACAGTAGCAGTTTTTATATTTATGTTTCCCTCTGCTCACTCCTATATAGATAGATGAATTTGGAACTATAATCCAACATGGTTCGTAGAAGCTCTTTGAAACTTGACAAAATAAAGGAGTTCTCAGTTTTGTAGCTATGGTTTGTTTCCTCTTCAAGTAGCCCTACGCACAGACTGTGGAAAAGCAATTTCATTGAGAGGGATTTCCAAGCTTCTAATAATTAACGGGTTTCCAAATTACCAGCAAATATTTTTTCACCCAATCTTGATGATACTTGGTGACAATGATCAGTACACAAATCCCACTTGGCTCACCAAATTTTGTTCTTCTAGGTTGAAGCGTTCGTCTACAGTAGCAGTTTTTATATTTAGGTTTCCCTCTGCTCTCTCTTATATAGACAGATGAATTTGGAACTATATATCCAACATGGTTTGTAGTAGCTCTTTGAAACTTGACAAAATAAAGGAGTTCTCAGTTTTGTCTCTATGGTTTGTTTCCTCTTCAAGTAGCCCTAGGCACAGACAGTTGAAAATTACTTTCATTGAGAAGGGTTGCCAAGCTTCTAAGAATTAACGAGTTTCCGAAATACCAGCAAAAATTTTTTCACCTAATCTTGATGATACTTGGTGGTAATGATCAGTACACAAATCCCACTTGGTCCACCAAATTTTGTTCTTCAAGGTTGAAGCGTTCGTCTACATTAGCAGTTTTTATATTTAGGTTTCCCTCTGTTCTCTCCTATATACAGAGATGAATTTGAAACTCTAAATCCAACATGGTTCGTATTAGCTCTTGGAAACTTGACAATATAAAGGAGTTCTCTGTTTTTTCTCCATGGTTTGTTTCCTTTTCAAGTAGCCCCAGGCAAAGACTGTGGAAAAGCACTTTCATCGAGAGGGGCTACCAAGCTTCTAAGAATTAACCAGTTTCCGATATTCCAGCAAATATTTTTTCACCCAATCTTGATTATCCGTAGTGGTAGTGATCAGTACACAACTCCAACTTGGCTCACCAAATTTTGTTCTTCTAGGTTGAAGCGTTCGTCTACAGTAGCAGTTTTTATATTTAGGTTTCCCTCTGTTCTCTCCTATATAGATAGATATATATGGAACTCTAAATGCAACATGGTTTGCAGTAGCTCATTTAAACTTTACAAAATAAAGGAGTTCTCAGTTTTGTCTCTATGGTTTGATTCCTCTTCAAGTACCCCTAGGCACAGACTGTGGAAAAGCACTTTCATCGAGAGGGGTTGCCAAGCTTCTAAGAATTAACTAGTTTCCCAAATACCAGCAAATATTTTTTCACCCAATCTTGATGATACTTGGTCGTAATGATCAGTACACAAATCCCACTTGGCTCACCAAATTTTGTTCTTCTAGGTTGAAGCGTTCGCCTACAGTAGCAGTTTTTATATTTAGGTTTCCCTCTGCTCTCTTTTATATAGATAGATGAATTTGGAACTCTAAATTCAACATGGTTCGTAGTAGCTCTTTTAAACTTTACATAGTGGTAATGTTCAGTACACATATCCCACTTGGCTCACCAAATTTTGTTCTTCTAGGTTGAAGCGTTCGTCTACAGTAGCAGTTTTTATATTTATGTTTCCCTCTGCTCACTCCTATATAGATAGATGAATTTGGAAAAATAATCCAACATGGTTCGTAGAACCTCTTTGAAACTTGACCAAATAAAGGAGTTCTCAGTTTTGTAGCTATGGTTTGTTTCCTGTTCAAGTAGCCCTAGGCACAGACTGTGGAAAAGCAATTTCATTGAGAGGGATTTCCAAGCTTCTAAGAATTAACGAGTTTCCGAAATACCAGCAAATATTTTTTCACCCAATCTTGATGATACTTGGTGATAATGATCAGTATACAAATCCCACTTGGCTCACCAAAATTTGTTCTTCTAAGTTGAAGCGTTCGTCTACAGTAGCAGTTTATAAATTTAGGTTTCCCTCTGTTCTATCCTATATAGCTAGATGTATTTGGAACTCTAAATCCAACATGGTTCGAAGTAGCTCTTGGAAACTTGACAATATAAAGAAGTTCTCAGTTTTGTCTCTATAGTTTGTTTCATTTTCAAGTAGCCCTAGGCACAGACAGTTGAAAATTACTTTCAATGAGAAGGGCTGACAAGCTTCTAAGAATTAACAAGTTTCCGATTTTCCAGCAAATATTTTTTCACCCAACTTGATGATCCTTGGTGGTAATGATCAGTTCACAAATTTCACTTGGCTCACCAAATTTTGTTCTTCTAGGTTGAAGCGTTCGCCTACAGTAGCAGTTTTTATATTTAGGTTTCCCTCTGCTCTCTCCTATATAGATAGATGAATTTGGAACTCTAAATCCAACATGGTTCATAGTAGCTCTTTGAAACTTGACAAAATAAAGGAGTTCTCAGTTTTGTATCTATGGTTTGTTTCCTATTCAAGTAGCCCAAGGCACAGACTGTGGAAAAGCACTTTAATCGAGAGGGGTTGCCACGCTTCTAAGAATTAACGAGTTTTCGAAATACCAGCAAATATTTTTTTTAACCAATCTTGATGATACGTGGTGGTAATGATCAGTAAACAAATCCCACTTTTCCCACCAAAATTTGTTCTCCTAGGTTGAAGCGTTCGTCTACAGTAGCAGTTTTTATATTTATGTTTCCCTCTGCTCACTCCTATATAGATAGGTGAATTTGGAACTATAATCCAACAATGGTCGTAGAAGCTCTTTGAAACTTGACAAAATAAAGGAGTTCTCAGTTTTGTAGCTATGGTTTGTTTCCTCTTCAAGTAGCCCTAGGCACAGACTGTGGAAAACCAATTTCATTGAGAGGGATTTCCAAGCTTCAAAGAATTAACGAGTTTCCGAAATCCCAGCAAATATTTTTTCACCCAATCTTGATGATACTTGGTGGTCATGATCAGTACACAAATCCCACTTGGCTCACCAAATTTTGTTCTTCTAGGTTGAAGCGTTCGCCTACAGTAGCAGTTTTTATATTTAGGTTTCCCTCTGCTCTCTCCTATATAGATAGATGAATTTGGAACTCTAAATCCAACATGGTGTGTAGTAGCTCTTTGAAACTTGACAAAATAAAGGAGTTCTCAGTTTTGTCTCTATGGTTTGTTTCCTCTTCAAGCAGCCCTAGGCACAGACTGTGGAAAAGCACTTTCATTGAGAAGGTTGCCAACCTCCTAAGAATTAACGAGTTTCCGAAATACCAGCAAATATTTTTTCACCCAATCTTGATGATACTTGGTGGTAATGATCAGTACACAAATCCCACTTGGCTCACCAAATTATGTCCTTCTAGGTTGAAGCGTTCGTCTACAGTAGCAGTTTTTATATTTAGGTTTCTCTCTGTTCCCTCCTATATAGTTAGATGAATTTGTAACTCTAAATCCAACATGGTTCGAAGTAGCTCTTGGAAACTTGACAATATAAAGGAGTTCTCAGTTTTTTCTCTATAGTTTGTTTTATTTTCAAGTAGCCCTAGGCACAGACTGTGGAAAAGCACTTTCATCGAGAGGGGCTGCCAAGCTTCTAAGAATTATCGAGTTTCCGATTTTCCAGCAAATGTTTTTTCACCCAATCTTGATGATACTTGTTGGTAATGATCAGTTCACAAATCCCACTTGGCTCACCAAATTTTGTTCTTCTAGGTTGAAGCGTTCGTCTACAGTAGCAGTTTTTATATTTAGGTTTCCCTCTGCTCACTCCTGTATAGATAGATGAATTTGGAACTCTAAATCCAACATAGTTCGTAGAAGCTCTTTGAAACTTGACAAAATAAAGGAGTTCTCAGTTTTGTCTCTATGGTTTGTTTCCTCTTCAAGGAGCCCTAGGCACAGACTGTGGAAAAGCACTTTCATCGAGAGGGGTTGCCAAACTTCTAAGAAATAACTAGTTTCCCAAATACCAGCCAATATTTTTTCACCCAATCTTGATGATACTTGGTGGTAATGATCAGTACACAAATCCCACTTGGCTCACCAAATTTTGTTCTTCTAGGTTGAAGCGTTCATCTGCAGTAGTAGTTTTTATATTTAGTTTTCCATCTGTTCTCTCCTATATAGATAGATGAATTTGGAACTCTAAATGCAACATGGTTTGCAGTAGCTCTTTTAAACTTTACAAAATAAAGGAGTTCTCAGTTTTGTCTCTATGGTTTGTTTCCTCTTCAAGTAGCCCTAGGCACAGACTGTGGAAAAGCACTTTCATTGAGAGGGGTTGCCAAGCGTCTAAGAATTAACGAGTTTCCGAAATACGATCAAAAACTTTTTCAACCAATCTTGATGATACATAGTGGTAATGTTCAGTACACAAATGTCACTTGGCTCACCAAATTTTGTTCTTCTAGGTTGAAGGGTTCGTCTACAGTAGCAGTTTTTATATTTATGTTTCCCTCTGCTCACTCCTATATAGATAGATGAATTTGGAACTATAATCCAACATGGTTCGTAGAACCTCTTTGAAACTTGACAAAATAACGGAGTTCTCAGTTTTGTAGCTATGGTTTGTTTCCTGTTCAAGTAGCCCTAGGCACAGACTGTGGAAAAGCAATTTCATTGAGAGGGATTTCCAAGCTTCTAAGAATTAACGAGTTTCCGAAATACCAGCAAATATTTTTTCACCCAATCTTGATGATACTTGGTGATAATGATCAGTACACAAATCCCACTTGGCTCACCAAAATTTGTTCTTCTAGGTTGAAGCGTTCGTCTACAGTAGCAGTTTTTATATTTAGGTTTCCCTCTGCTCTCTCGTATATAGATAGATGAATTTGTAACTCTAAATCCAACATGGTTCGTAGTAGCTCTTTGAATCTTGACAAAATAAAGGAGTTCTCAGTTTTGTCTCTATGGTTTGTTTCCTCTTCAAATAGCCATAGGCATAGACAGTTGAAAATTACTTTCATTGAGAAGGGTTGCCAAGCTTCTAAGAATTAACGAGTTTCCGAAATACCAAAAAAATTTTTTTCACCTAATCTTGATGATACTTGGTGGTAATGATCAGTACCCAAATCCCACTTGGCTCACCAAATTTTGTTCTTCTAGGTTGAAGCGTTCGTCTACAGTAGCAGTTTTTATATTTAGGTTTCCCTCTGCTCTCTCCTATATAGATAGATGAATTTGGAACTCTAAATCCAACATGGTTCATAGTAGCTCTTTGAAACTTGACAAAGTAAAGGAGTTCTCAGTTTTGTCTCTATGGTTTGTTTCCTATTCAAGTAGCCCAAGGCACAGACTGTGGAAAAGCACTTTAATCGAGAGGGGTTGCCACGCTTCTAAGAATTAACGAGTTTCCGAAATACCAGCAAATATTTTTTTTAACCAATCTTGATGATACTTGGTGGTAATGATCAGTACACAAATCCCACTTTTCCCACCAAAATTTGTTCTACTCGGTTGAAGCGTTCGTCTACAGTAGCAGTTTTTATATTTGGGTTTCCCTCTGTTGTCTCCTATATAGATAGATGAATTTGGAACTCTAAAACCACCATGGTTCGTAGTAGCTCTTTGAAACTTGACAAAATAAAGGAGTTCTCAGTTTTGTCTCAATGGTTTGTTTCCTCTTCAAGTAGCCCTAGGCACAGACAGTTGAAAATTACTTTCATTGAGAAGGGTTGCCAAGCTTCTAAGAATTAACGAGTTTCCGAAATAACAGCAAAAATTTTTTCACCTAATATGATGATACTTGGTGGTAATGATCAGTACACAAATCCCACTTGGCTCACCAAATTTTGTTCTTCTAGGTTGAAGCGTTCGTCTACAGTAGCAGTTTTTATATTTAGGTTTCCCTCTGTTCTCTCCTATATAGTTAGATGAATTTGGAACTCAAATCCAACATGGTTCGAAGTAGCTCTTGGAAACTTGACAATATAAAGAAGTTCTCAGTTTTTTCTCTATAGTTTGTTTCATTTTCAAGTAGCCCTAGGCACAGACTGTGGAAAAGCACTTTCATCGAGAGGGGCTGCCAAGCTTCTAAGAATTAACGAGTTTCCGATTTTCCAGCAAATATTTTTTCACCCAATCTTGATGATCCTTGGTGGTAATGATCAGTTCACAAATCCCACTTGGCTCACCAAATTTTGTTCTTCTAGGTTGAAGCGTTCGCCTACAGTAGCAGTTTTTATATTTAGGTTTCCCTCTGCTCTCTCCTATATAGATAGATGAATTTGGAACTCTAAATCCAACATGGTTTGTAGTAGCTCTTTGAAACTTGACAAAATAAAGGAGTTCTCAGTTTTTTCTCAATGGTTTGTATCCTCTTCAAGTAGCCCTAGGCACAGTCTGTGGAAAAACACTTTCATTGAGAGGGGTTGCCAAGCTTCTAAGAATTAACGAGCTTCCGAAAAACGAGCAAACACTTTTTCACCCAATCTTGATGATACTTGGTGGTAATGATCAGTACACAAATCCCTCTTAGCTCACCAAATTTTGTTCTTCTAGAATGAAGCGTTCGTCTACAGTAGCAGTTTTTATATTTAGGTTTCCCTCTGTTCACTCCTGTATAGATAGATGAATTTGGAACTCTAAATCCAACAGAGTTCGTAGAAGCTCTTTGAAACTTGACAAAATAAAGGAGATCTCAGTTTTGTCTCTATGGTTTGTTTCCTCTTCAAGGAGCCCTAGGCACAGACTGTGGAAAAGCACTTTCATCGAGAGGGGTTGCCAAGCTTCTAACAAATAACTAGTTTCCCAAATACCAGCAAATATTTTTTCACCCAATCTTGATAATACTTGGTGGTAATGATCAGTACACAAATCCCACTTGGCTCACCAAATTTTGTTCTTCTAGGTTGAAGCGTTCATCTGCAGTAGTAGTTTTTATATTTAGTTTTCCCTCTGTTCTCTCCTATATAGATAGATGAATTTGGAACTCTAAATCCAACATGGATAGTAGTAATTCTTCGAAACTTGACAAAATAAAGGAGTTCTCAGTTTTGTCTCTATGGATTGTTTCCTCTTCAAGTAGCCCTAGGCACAGACTGTGGAAAAGCACTTTCATTGAGAGGGGTTGCCAAGCGTCTAAGAATTAACGAGTTTCCGATTTTCCAGCAAATATTTTTTCACCCATCTTGATGATCCTTGGTGGTAATGATCAGTTCACAAATCCCACTTGGCTCACCAAATTTTGTTCATCTAGGTTGAAGCGTTCACCTACAGTAGCAGTTTTTATATTTAGGTTTCCCTCTGCTCTCTCCTATATAGATAGATGAATTTGGAACTCTAAATCCAACATGGTTCGTAGTAGCTCTTTGAAACTTGACCAAAATAAAGGAGTTCTCAGTTTTTTGTCAATGGTTTGTATCCTCTTCAAGTAGCCCTAGGCACAGTCTGTGGAAAAACACTTTCATTGAGAGGGGTTGCCAAGCTTCTAAGAATTAACGAGTTTCCGAAATACGAGCAAAAACTTTTTCACCCAATCTTGATGATACATAGTGGTAATGTTCAGTACACAAATCCCACTTGGCTCACCAAATTTTGTTCTTCTAGGTTGAAGCGTTCGTCTACAGAAGCAGTTTTTATATTTATGTTTCCCTCTGCTCACTCCTATATAGATAGATGAATTTGGAACTATAATCCAACATGGTTCGTAGAAGCTCTTTGAAACTTGACAAAACAAAGGAGTTCTCAGTTTTGTCTCTATGGTTTGTTTCCTCTTCAAGGAGCCCTAGGCACAGACTGTGGAAAAGCACTTTCATCGAGAGGGGTTGCCAAGCTTCTAAGAAATAACTAGTTTCCCAAATACCAGCAAATATTTTTTCACCCAATCTTGATGATACTTGGTGGTAATGATCAGTACACAAATCCCACTTGGCTCACCAAATTTTGTTCTTCTAGGTTGAAGCGTTCATCTGCAGTAGTAGTTTTTATATTTAGTTTTCCCTCTGTTCTCTCCTATATAGATAGATGAATTTGGAACTCTAAATGCAACATGGTTTGCAGTAGCTCTTTTAAACTTTACAAAATAAAGGAGTTCTCAGTTTTGTCTCTATGGTTTGTTTCCTCTTCAAGAAGCCCTAGGCACAGACTGTGGAAAATCACTTTCATTGAGAGGGGTTGCCAAGCGTCTAAGAATTAACGAGTTTCCGAAATACGAGCAAAAACTTTTACACCCAATCTTGATGATACATAGTGGTAATGTTCAGTACACAAATCCCACTTGGTCACCAAATTTTGTTCTTCTAGGTTGAAGCGTTCGTCTACAGTAGCAGTTTTTATATTTATGTTTCCTCTGCTCACTCCTATATAGATAGATGAATTTGGAACTATAATCCAACATGATTCGTAGAAGCTCTTTGAACCTTGACAAAATAAAGGAGTTCTCAGTTTTGTAGCTACAGTTTGTTTCCTCTTCAAGTAGCCCTAGGCACAGACTGTGGAAAAGCACTTTCATCGAGAGGGGCTGCCAAACTTCTAAGAATTAACGATTTTCCTATTTTCCAGCAAATATTTTTTCACCCATCTTGAAGATCCTTGGTGGTAATGATCAGTTCACAAATCCCACTTGGCTCACCAAATTTATTTCTTTTAGGTTGAAGCGTTCGCCTACAGTAGCAGTTTTTATATTTAGGTTTCCCTCTGTTCTCTCCTATATAGATAGATGAATTTGGAACTCTAAATCCAACATGGTTTGCCGTAGCTCTTTGAAACTTGACAAAATAAAGGAGTTCTCAGTTTCGTCTCTATGGTTTGTTTCCTCTTCAAGTAGCCCTAGTCACAGTCTGTGGAAAAGCACTTTCATTGAGAGGGGTTGCCAAGCTTCTAAGAATTAACGAGTTTCCGAAATACGAGCAAACACTTTTTTCACCCAATCTTGATGATACTTGTGGTAATGATCAGAACACAAATCCCACTTGGCTCACCAAAATTTGTTCTGCTAGGTTGAAGCGTTCGTCTACAGTAGCAGTTTTTATATTTAGGTTTCCCTCTGCTCACTCCTGTATAGATAAATGAAATTGGAACTCTAAATCCAACATGGTTCGTAGAAGCTCTTTGAAACTTGACAAAATAAAGGAGTTCTCAGTTTTTTCTCTATGGTTTGTTTCCTCTTCAAGTAGCCCTAGGCACAGACTGTGGAAAAGCACTTTCATCGAGAGGGGTTGCCAAGCTTCTAAGAATTAACTAGTTTCCCAAATACCAGCAAATATTTTTTCACCCAATCTTGATGATACTTGGTGGTAATGATCAGAACAGAAATCCCACTTGGCTCACCAAATTTTGTTCTTCTAGGTTGAAGCGTTCATCTGCAGTAGTAGTTTTTATATTTAGTTTTCCCTCTGTTCTCTCCTATATAGATAGATGAATTTGGAACTCTAAATGCAACATGGTTTGCAGTAGCTCTTTTAAACTTTACAAAATAAAGCTGTTCTCAGTTTTGTCTCTATGGTTTGTTTCCTCTTCAAGAAGCCCTAGGCACAGACTGTGGAATAGCACTTTCATTGAGAGGGGTTGCCAAGCGTCTAAGAATTAACGAGTTTCCGAAATACGAGCAAAAACTTTATCACCCAATCTTGATGATACTTAGTGGTAATGTTCAGTACACAAATCCCACTTGGCTCACCAAATTTTGTTCTTCTAGGTTGAAGCGTTCGTCTACAGTAGCAGTTTTTATATTTAGGTTTCCCTCTGCTCTCTCCTATATAGATAGATGAATTTGGAACTCTAAATCCAACATGGTTTGTAGTAGCTCTTTGAAACTTGACAAAATAAAGGAGTTCTCAGTTTTTTCTCAATGGTTTGTATCCTCTTCAAGTAGCCCTAGGCACAGTCTGTGGAAAAAACACTTTCATTGAGAGGGGTTGCCAAGCTTCTAAGAATTAATGAGTTTCCGAAAAACGAGCAAACACTTTTTCACCCAATCTTGATGATACTTGGTGGTAATGATCAGTACACAAATCCCTCTTAGCTCACCAAAATTTTGTTTCTTCTAGAATGAAGCGTTCGTCTACAGTAGCAGTTTTTATATTTAGGTTTCCCTCTGTTCACTCCTGTATAGATAGATGAATTTGGAACTCTAAATCCAACAGAGTTCGTAGAAGCTCTTTGAAACTTGACAAAATAAAGGAGATCTCAGTTTTGTCTCTATGGTTTGTTTCCTCTTCAAGGAGCCCTAGGCACAGACTGTGGAAAAGCACTTTCATCGAGAGGGGTTGCCAAGCTTCTAACAAATAACTAGTTTCCCAAATACCAGCAAATATTTTTTCACCCAATCTTGATAATACTTGGTGGTAATGATCAGTACACAAATCCCACTTGGCTCACCAAATTTTGTTCTTCTAGGTTGAAGCGTTCATCTGCAGTAGTAGTTTTTATATTTAGTTTTCCCTCTGTTCTCTCCTATATAGATAGATGAATTTGGAACTCTAAATCCAACATGGATAGTAGTAATTCTTTGAAACTTGACAAAATAAAGGAGTTCTCAGTTTTGTCTCTATGGATTGTTTCCTCTTCAAGTAGCCCTAGGCACAGACTGTGGAAAAGCACTTTCATTGAGAGGGGTTGCCAAGCGTCTAAGAATTAACGAGTTTCCGATTTTCCAGCAAATATTTTTTCACCCATCTTGATGATCCTTGGTGGTAATGATCAGTTCACAAATACCACTTGGCTCACCAAATTTTGTTCTTCTAGGTTGAAGCGTTCACCTACAGTAGCAGTTTTTATATTTAGGTTTCCCTCTGCTCTCTCCTATATAGATAGATGAATTTGGAACTCTAAATCCAACATGGTTCGTAGTAGCTCTTTGAAACTTGACCAAAATAAAGGAGTTCTCAGTTTTTTCTCAATGGTTTGTATCCTCTTCAAGTAGCCCTAGGCACAGTCTGTGGAAAAACACTTTCATTGAGAGGGGTTGCCAAGCTTCTAAGAATTAACGAGTTTCCGAAATACGAGCAAAAACTTTTTTCACCCAATCTTGATGATACATAGTGGTAATGTTCAGTACACAAATCCCACTTGGCTCACCAAATTTTGTTCTTCTAGGTTGAAGCGTTCGTCTACAGAAGCAGTTTTTATATTTATGTTTCCCTCTGCTCACTCCTATATAGATAGATGAATTTGGAACTATAATCCAACATGGTTCGTAGAAGCTCTTTGAAACTTGACAAAATAAAGGAGTTCTCAGTTTTGTCTCTATGGTTTGTTTCCTCTTCAAGGAGCCCTAGGCACAGACTGTGGAAAAGCACTTTCATCGAGAGGGGTTGCCAAGCTTCTAAGAAATAACTAGTTTCCCAAATAAGAGCAAATATTTTTCACCCAATCTTGATGATACTTGGTGGTAATGATCAGTACACAAATCCCACTTGGCTCACCAAATTTTGTTCTTCTAGGTTGAAGCTTTCATCTGCAGTAGTAGTTTTTATATTTAGTTTTCCCTCTGTTCTCTCCTATATAGATAGATGAATTTGGAACTCTAAATGCAACATGGTTTGCAGTAGCTCTTTTAAACTTTACAAAATAAAGGAGTTCTCAGTTTTGTCTCTATGGTTTGTTTCCTCTTCAAGAAGCCCTAGGCACAGACTGTGGAAAATCACTTTCATTGAGAGGGGTTGCCAAGCGTCTAAGAATTAACGAGTTTCCGAAATACGAGCAAAAACTTTTACACCCAATCTTGATGATACATAGTGGTAATGTTCAGTACACAAATCCCACATGGTCACCAAATTTTGTTCTTCTAGGTTGAAGCGTTCGTCTACAGTAGCAGTTTTTATATTTATGTTTCCCTCTGCTCACTCCTATATAGATAGATGAATTTGGAACTATAATCCAACATGATTCGTAGAAGCTCTTTGAACCTTGACAAAATAAAGGAGTTCTCAGTTTTGTAGCTACAGTTTGTTTCCTCTTCAAGTAGCCCTAGGCACAGACTGTGGAAAAGCACTTTCATCGAGAGGGGCTGCCAAACTTCTAAGAATTAACGATTTTCCTATTTTCCAGCAAATATTTTTTTCACCCATCTTGAAGATCCTTGGTGGTAATGATCAGTTCACAAATCCCACTTGGCTCACCAAATTTTGTTCTTTTAGGTTGAAGCGTTCGCCTACAGTAGCAGTTTTTATATTTAGGTTTCCCTCTGTTCTCTCCTATATAGATAGATGAATTTGGAACTCTAAATCCAACATGGTTCGTAGTAGCTCTTTGAAACTTGACAAAATAAAGGAGTTCTCAGTTTCGTCTCTATGGTTTGTTTCCTCTTCAAGTAGCCCTAGGCACAGACTGAGGAAAAGCAATTTCATTGAGAGGGTTGGCCAAGCTTCTAAGAATTAACGAGTTTCCGAAATCCCAGCAAATATTTTTTCACCCAATCTTGATGATACTTGGTGGTAATGATCAGAACACAAATCCCACTTGGCTCACCAAATTTTGTTCTTCTAGGTTGAAACGTTCTTCTACAGTAGCGGTTTTTATATTTAGGTTTCCCTCTGTTCTCTCCTATATAGATAGATGAATTTGGAACTCTAAATCCAACCTGGTTTGTAGTAGGTCTTTGAAACTTGACAAAATAAATAGTTCTCCGTTTTGTCTCAATGGTTTGTTTCCTCTTCAAGTAGCCCTAGTCACAGTCTGTGGAAAAGCACTTTCATTGAGAGGGGTTGCCAAGCTTCTAAGAATTAACGAGTTTCCGAAATACGAGCAAACACTTTTTCACCCAATCTTGATGATACTTGTGGTAATGATCAGAACACAAATCCCACTTGGCTCACCAAAATTTGTTCTTCTAGGTTGAAGCGTTCGTCTACAGTAGCAGTTTTTATATTTAGGTTTCCCTCTGCTCACTCCTGTATAGATAAATGAAATTGGAACTCTAAATCCAACATGGTTCGTAGAAGCTCTTTGAAACTTGACAAAATAAAGGAGTTCTCAGTTTTTTCTCTATGGTTTGTTTCCTCTTCAAGTAGCCCTAGGCACAGACTGTGGAAAAGCACTTTCATCGAGAGGGGTTGCCAAGCTTCTAAGAATTAACTAGTTTCCCAAATACCAGCAAATATTTTTTCACCCAATCTTGATGATACTTGGTGGTAATGATCAGAACAGAAATCCCACTTGGCTCACCAAATTTTGTTCTTCTAGGTTGAAGCGTTCATCTGCAGTAGTAGTTTTTATATTTAGTTTTCCCTCTGTTCTCTCCTATATAGATAGATGAATTTGGAACTCTAAATGCAACATGGTTTGCAGTAGCTCTTTTAAACTTTACAAAATAAAGCTGTTCTCAGTTTTGTCTCTATGGTTTGTTTCCTCTTCAAGAAGCCCTAGGCACAGACTGTGGAATAGCACTTTCATTGAGAGGGGTTGCCAAGCGTCTAAGAATTAACGAGTTTCCGAAATACGAGCAAAAACTTTATCACCCAATCATGATGATACTTAGTGGTAATGTTCAGTACACAAATCCCACTTGGCTCACCAAATTTTGTTCTTCTAGGTTGAAGCGTTCGCCTACAGTAGCAGTTTTTATATTTAGGTTTCCCTCTGCTCTCTCCTATATAGATAGATGAATTTGGAACTCTAAATCCAACATGGTTTGTAGTAGCTCTTTGAAACTTGACAAAATAAAGGAGTTCTCAGTTTTTTCTCAATGGTTTGTATCCTCTTCAAGTAGCCCTAGGCACAGTCTGTGGAAAAACACTTTCATTGAGAGGGGTTGCCAAGCTTCTAAGAATTAACGAGTTTCCGAAAAACGAGCAAACACTTTTTCACCCAATCTTGATGATACTTGGTGGTAATGATCAGTACACAAATCCCTCTTAGCTCACCAAATTTTGTTCTTCTAGAATGAAGCGTTCGTCTACAGTAGCAGTTTTTATATTTAGGTTTCCCTCTGTTCACTCCTGTATAGATAGATGAATTTGGAACTCTAAATCCAACAGAGTTCGTAGAAGCTCTTTGAAACTTGACAAAATAAAGGAGATCTCAGTTTTGTCTCTATGGTTTGTTTCCTCTTCAAGGAGCCCTAGGCACAGACTGTGGAAAAGCACTTTCATCGAGAGGGGTTGCCAAGCTTCTAACAAATAACTAGTTTCCCAAATACCAGCAAATATTTTTTCACCCAATCTTGATAATACTTGGTGGTAATGATCAGTACACAAATCCCACTTGGCTCACCAAATTTTGTTCTTCTAGGTTGAAGCGTTCATCTGCAGTAGTAGTTTTTATATTTAGTTTTCCCTCTGTTCTCTCCTATATAGATAGATGAATTTGGAACTCTAAATCCAACATGGATAGTAGTAATTCTTTGAAACTTGACAAAATAAAGGAGTTCTCAGTTTTGTCTCTATGGATTGTTTCCTCTTCAAGTAGCCCTAGGCACAGACTGTGGAAAAGCACTTTCATTGAGAGGGGTTGCCAAGCGTCTAAGAATTAACGAGTTTCCGATTTTCCAGCAAATATTTTTTCACCCATCTTGATGATCCTTGGTGGTAATGATCAGTTCACAAATACCACTTGGCTCACCAAATTTTGTTCTTCTAGGTTGAAGCGTTCACCTACAGTAGCAGTTTTTATATTTAGGTTTCCCTCTGCTCTCTCCTATATAGATAGATGAATTTGGAACTCTAAATCCAACATGGTTCATAGTAGCTCTTTGAAACTTGACCAAAATAAATGAGTTCTCAGTTTTTTCTCAATGGTTTGTATCCTCTTCAAGTAGCCCTAGGCACAGTCTGTGGAAAAACACTTTCATTGAGAGGGGTTGCCAAGCTTCTAAGAATTAACGAGTTTCCGAAATACAAGCAAAAACTTTTTCACCCAATCTTGATGATACATAGTGGTAATGTTCAGTACACAAATCCCACTTGGCTCACCAAATTTTGTTCTTCTAGGTTGAAGCGTTCGTCTACAGAAGCAGTTTTTATATTTATGTTTCCCTCTGCTCACTCCTATATAGATAGATGAATTTGGAACTCTAAATCCAACATGGTTCGTAGTAGCTCTTTGAAACTTGACAAAATAAAGGAGTTCTCAGTTTCGTCTCTATGGTTTGTTTCCTCTTCAAGTAGCCCTAGGCACAGACTGAGGAAAAGCAATTTCATTGAGAGGGTTGGCCAAGCTTCTAAGAATTAACGAGTTTCCGAAATCCCAGCAAATATTTTTTCACCCAATCTTGATGATACTTGGTGGTAATGATCAGAACACAAATCCCACTTGGCTCACCAAATTTTGTTCTTCTAGGTTGAAACGTTCTTCTACAGTAGCGGTTTTTATATTTAGGTTTCCCTCTGTTCTCTCCTATATAGATAGATGAATTTGGAACTCTAAATCCAACCTGGTTTGTAGTAGGTCTTTGAAACTTGACAAAATAAATAGTTCTCCGTTTTGTCTCAATGGTTTGTTTCCTCTTCAAGTAGCCCTAGTCACAGTCTGTGGAAAAGCACTTTCATTGAGAGGGGTTGCCAAGCTTCTAAGAATTAACGAGTTTCCGAAATACGAGCAAACACTTTTTCACCCAATCTTGATGATACTTGTGGTAATGATCAGAACACAAATCCCACTTGGCTCATCAAAATTTGTTCTTCTAGGTTGAAGCGTTCGTCTACAGTAGCAGTTTTTATATTTAGGTTTCCCTCTGCTCACTCCTGTATAGATAAATGAAATTGGAACTCTAAATCCAACATGGTTCGTAGAAGCTCTTTGAAACTTGACAAAATAAAGGAGTTCTCAGTTTTTTCTCTATGGTTTGTTTCCTCTTCAAGTAGCCCTAGGCACAGACTGTGGAAAAGCACTTTCATCGAGAGGGGTTGCCAAGCTTCTAAGAATTAACTAGTTTCCCAAATACCAGCAAATATTTTTTCACCCAATCTTGATGATACTTGGTGGTAATGATCAGAACAGAAATCCCACTTGGCTCACCAAATTTTGTTCTTCTAGGTTGAAGCGTTCATCTGCAGTAGTAGTTTTTATATTTAGTTTTCCCTCTGTTCTCTCCTATATAGATAGATGAATTTGGAACTCTAAATGCAACATGGTTTGCAGTAGCTCTTTTAAACTTTACAAAATAAAGCTGTTCTCAGTTTTGTCTCTATGGTTTGTTTCCTCTTCAAGAAGCCCTAGGCACAGACTGTGGAATAGCACTTTCATTGAGAGGGGTTGCCAAGCGTCTAAGAATTAACGAGTTTCCGAAATACGAGCAAAAACTTTATCACCCAATCTTGATGATACTTAGTGGTAATGTTCAGTACACAAATCCCACTTGGCTCACCAAATTTTGTTCTTCTAGGTTGAAGCGTTCGTCTACAGTAGCAGTTTTTATATTTATGTTTCGCTCTGCTTAATCCTATAGAGATAGATGAATTTGGAACTATAATCCAACATGGTTCGTAGAAGCTCTTTGAAACTTCACAAAATAAAGGAGTTCTCAGTTTTGTAGCTATGGTTTGTTTCCTCTTCAGGTATCCCTAGGCACAGACTGTGGAAAAGCAATTTCATTGAGAGGGATTTCCAAGCTTCTAAGAATTAACGAGTTTCCGAAATACCAGCTAATATTTTTTCACCCAATCTTGATGATACTTGGTGATAATGATCAGTACAAAAATCCCACATGGCTCACCAAATTTTGTTCTTCTAGGTTGAAGCGTTCGTCTACAGAAGCAGTTTTTAGATTTAGGTTTCCCTCTGCTCTCTCCTATATAGATAGATGAATTTGGAACTCTAAATCCAACATGGTTCGTAGTAGCTCTTTGAATCTTGACAAAATAAAGGAGATCTCAGTTTTGTCTCTATGGTTTGTTTCCTCTTCAAGTAGCCCTAGGCAAAGACAGTTGAAAATTACTTTAATTGAGAAGGGTTGCCAAGCTTCTAAGAATTAACCAGTTTCCGAAATACCAGCAAAAATTTTTTCACCTAATCTTGATGATAATTGGTGGTAATGATCAGTACACAAATCCAACTTGGCTCACCAAATTTTGTTCTTCTAGGTTGAAGCGTTCGTCTACAGTAGCAGTTTTTATATTTAGGTTTCCCTCTGTTCTCTCCTATATACAGAGATGAATTTGAAACTCTAAATCCAACATGGTTCGTATTAGCTCTTGGAAACTTGACAATATAAAGGAGTTCTCTGTTTTTTCTCTATGGTTTGTTTCCTTTTCAAGTAGCCCCAGGCACAGACTGTGGAAAAGCACTTTCATCGAGACGGGCTACCAAGCTTCTAAGAATTAACAAGTTTTCGATATTCCAGCAAATATTTTTTTACCCAATCTTGATGATCCGTAGTGGTAATGATCAGTACATAGCTCCAACTTGGCTCACCTAATTTTGTTCTTCTAGGTTGAAGCGTTCGTCTACAGTAGCAGTTTTTATATTTAGGTTTCCCTCTGTTCTCTCCTATATAGATAGATGAATATGGAACTCTAAATCCAACATGGTGTGTAGTAGCTCTTTGAAAATTGACAAAATAAAAGAGTTCTCAGTTTTGTCTCTATGGTTTGTTTCCTCTTTAAGTAGCCCTAAGCACAGACTGTGGAAAAGCACTTTCATTGAGAGGGGTTGCCAAGCTTCTAAGAATTATCGAGTTTACGAAATACCAGCAAATATTTTTTCACCAAATCTTCAAGATACTTGGTGGTAATGATCAGTACAGAAATCCCACTTGGCTCACGAAATTTTGTTCTTCTAGGTTGAAGCGTTCGTGTACAGTAGCAGTTTTTATATTTAGGTTTCCCTCTGTTCTCTCCTATATAGATAGATGAATATGGAACTCTAAATCCAACATGGTGTGTAGTAGCTCTTTGAAACTTGACAAAATAAAGGAGTTCTCAGTTTTGTCTCTATGGTTTGTTTCCTCTTTAAGTAGCCCTAAGCACAGACTGTGGAAAAGCACTTTCATTGAGAGGGGTTGCCAAGCTTCTAAGAATTATCGAGTTTACGAAATACCAGCAAATATTTTTTCACCAAATCTTCAAGATACTTGGTGGTAATGATCAGTACACAAATTCCACTTGGCTCACAAAATTTTGTTCTTCTAGGTTGAAGCGTTCGTGTACAGTAGCAGTTTTTATATTTAGGTTTCCCTCTGTTCTCTCCTATATAGATAGATGAATTTGGAACTCTAAATACAACATGGTTTGTAGTAGCTCTTTGAAACTTGACAAAATAAAGGAGTTCTCAGTTTTGTCTCTCTTTTTTGTTTCCTATTCAAGTAGCCCTATGCACAGACTGTGGAAAAGCACTTTCATTGAGAGGGGTTGCCAAGCTTCTAAGAATTAACGAGTTTCCGAAATACCAGCAAATATTTTTTCACCCAATCTTGATGATACTTTGTGGTAATGTTCAGTTCACCAATCCCACTTGGCTCACCAAATTTTGTTCCTCTATGTTGAAGCGTTCGTCTACAGTGTCAGTTTTTATATTTAGGTTTCCCTCTGTTGTCTCCTATATAGATAGATGAATTTGGAACTCTAAATCCAACATGGTTCATAGTAGCTCTTTGAAACTTGACAAAATAAAGGAGTTCTCTGTTTTATCTCTATGGTTTGTTTCCTCTTCAAGTAGCCCTAGGCACAGACTGTGGAAAAGCACTTTCATTGAGAGGGGTTGCCAAGCTTCTAAGAATTAATGAGTTTCCGAAATACCAGCAAATATTTTTTCACCCATTCTTGATGATACTTGGTGGTAATGATCAGTACACAAATCCCACTTGACTCACGAAATTTTGTTCTTCTAGGTTGAAGATATCGTCTACAATAGCAGTTTTTATATTTAGGTTTCGCTCTGCGCTCTCCTATATAGACAGATGAATTTGGAACTATATATCCAACATGGTTTGTAGTAGCTCTTTGAAACTTGACAAAATAAAGGAGTTTTCAGTTTTGTCTCTATGGTTTGTTTCCTCTTTAAGTAGCCCTAAGCACAGACTGTGGAAAAGCACTTTCATTGAGAGGGGTTGCCAAGCTTCTAAGAATTAACGAGTTTCCGAAATACCAGCAAATATTTTTTCACCCAATCTTGATGATACTCGGTGGTAATGATCAGTACACAAATCCCACTTGGCTCACCAAATTTTGTTCTTCTAGGTTGAAGTGTTCGTCTACAGTAGCAGTTTTTATATTTAGGTTTCCCTCTGCTCTCTCTTATATAGATACATGAATTTGGAACTCTAAATCCATTATGGTTCGTAGTAGCTCTTTGAATCTTGACAAAAAAAAAGGAGTTCTCAGTTTTGGCTCTATGGTTTGTTTCGTCTTCAAGTAACCCTAGGCACAGACAGTTGAAACGTACTTTCATTGAGAAGGATTGCCAAACTTCTAAGAATTAATTAGTGCGAAATACCAGCAAAAACTCTTTTCACCTAATCTTGATGATACTTGGTGGTAATGATCAGTACACAAGTCTCACTTGGCTCACCAAATTTTGTTCTTCTATGTTGAAGCGTTCGTCTACAGTAGCAATTTATATATTTAGGTTTCCCTCTGTTCTCTCCTATATAGAGAGATAAATTTGGAACTCTAAATCCAACATGGTTCGTATTAGCTCTTGGAAACTTTACAATATAAAGGAGTTCCATGTTTTTTCTCTATGGTTAGTTTCCTTTTCAAGTAGCCCTAGGCATAGACTGTGGAAAAGCACTTTCATCCAGAG
This sequence comes from Callospermophilus lateralis, assembly GCF_048772815.1. Classification (NCBI taxonomy): domain Eukaryota; kingdom Metazoa; phylum Chordata; class Mammalia; order Rodentia; family Sciuridae; genus Callospermophilus; species Callospermophilus lateralis. The sequence continues at coordinate 27,937 of NW_027514203.1, forward strand.
GGGCTGCCAAGCTTCTAAGAATTAACGAGTTTCCGATATTCCAGCACGTATTTTTTACCCAATCTTGATGATCCGTAGTGGTAATGATCAGTACACAACTCCCACTTGGCTCACCAAATTTTGTTCTTGTAGGTTGAAGCGTTCGTCTACAGTAGCAGTTTTTATATTTAGGTTTCCCTCTGCTCTCTCCTATATAGATAGATGAATTTGGAACTCTAAATCCAATATGGTTTGTAGTAGCTCTTTGAAACTTGACAAAATAAGGAGTTCTCAGTATTGTAGCTATGGTTTGTTTCCTCTTCAAGTAGCCCTAGGCACAGACTGTGGAAAAGCACTTTCATTGAGAGTGGTTGCCAAGCTTCTAAGAATTAACGAGTTTCCGAAATAAAAGCAAATATTTTTTCATCCAATCTTGATGATACTTTGTGGTAATGATCAGTACACAAATCCCACTTGGCTCACGAAATTTTGTTCTTCTAGGTTGAAGCGTTCGTGTACAGTAGCAGTTTTTATATTTAGGTTTCCCTCTGCTCTCTTGTATATAGATAGATGAATTCGGAACTCTAAATCCAATATGGTTTGTAGTAGCTCTTTGAAACTAGACAAAATAAAGTAGTTCTCAGTTTTGTCTCTATTTTTTGTTTCCTATTCAAGTAGCCCTATGCACAGACTGTGGAAAAGCACTTTCATTGAGAGGCGTTGCCAAGCTTCTAAGAATTAACGAGTTTCCGAAATACCAGCAAATATTTTTTTACCCAATCTTGATGATACTTGGTGGTAATGATCAGTTCAGAAATCCCACTTGGCTCACCAAATTTTGTTCTTCTAGGATGGAGCATTCATCTACAGTAGTAGTTTTTATATTTAGTTTTCCCTCTGTTCTCTCCTATATAGATAGATGAATTTGGAACTCTAAATCCAACATGGTTTGTAGTAGCTCTTTGAAATTTTACAAAATAAAGGAGTTCTCAGTTTTGTCCCTATGGTTTGTATCCTCTTCAAGTAGCCCTAGGCACAGACTGTGAAAAAGCACTTTCATTGAGAGTGGTTGCCAAGCTTCTAAGAATTAACGAGTTTCCGAAATACCAGCAAATATTTTTACACCCAATCTTGATGATACTTGGTTTTAATGATCAGTACACAAATCCCACTTGGCTCACCAAATTTTGTTCTTCTAGTTTGAAGCGTTCATCTACAGTATTAGTTTTTATACTTAGTTTTCCCTCTGTTCTCTCCTATATAGACAGAGGAATTTGGAACTCTAAATCCAACATGGTTTGTAGTCGCTCTTTGAAACTTTACAAAATAAAAGAGTTCTCAGTTTTTTCTCTATTTTTTGATTCCTATTCACGTAGCCCTATGCACAGACTGTTAAATACCAGCAAATATTTTTTAAACCAATCTTGATGATACTTGGTGGTAATGATAAGTTCACAAATCCCACTTGGCTCACCAAATTTTGTTCTTCTAGGTTGGAGCATTCATCTACAGTAGTAGTTTTTATATTTAGGTTTCCTTCTGTTCTCTCCTATATAGATAGATGAATTTGGAACTCTACATCCAACATGGTTTGTAGTAGCTCTTTGAAACTTTACAAAATAAAGGAGTTCTCAGTTTTGTCCCTATGGTTTGTATCCTCTTAAAGTAGCCCTAGGCACAGACTGTAGAAAAGCACTTTCATTGAGAGGGGTTGCCAAGCTTCTAAGAATTAACGAGTTTCCGAAATAAAAGCAAATATTTTTTCACCCAATCTTGAGGATACTTGGTGGTAATGATCAGTACACAAATCGCACTTGGCTCACCAAACTTTGTTCTTCTAGGTTGGAGCATTCATCTACAGTAGTAGTATTTATATTTAGTTTTCCCTCTGTTCTCTCCTATATAGATAGATGAATTTGGAACTCTAAATCCAACATGGTTTGTAGTAGCTCTTTGAAACTTTACAAAATAAAAATGTTCTCAGTTTTGTCTCCATGGTTTGTTTCCTCTTCAAGTAGCCCTAGGCACAGACTGTGGAAAAGCACTTTCATTGAGAGGGGTTGCCAAGCTTCTAAGAATTAACGAGTTTCCGAAATAAAAGCAAATATTTTTTCACCCAATCTTGATGATACTTTGTGGTAATGATCAGTACACAAATCCCACTTGGCTCACGAAATTTTCTTCTTCTAGGTTGAAGCGTTCGTGTACAGTAGCAGTTTTTATATTTAGATTTCCCTCTGTTCTCTCGTATATAGATAGATGAATTCGGAACTCTAAATCCAATATGGTTTTAGTAGCTCTTTGAAACTAGACAAAATAAAGTAGTTCTCACTTTTGTCTGTATTGTTTGTTTCCTCTTCAAGTAGCCCTAGGCACAGACAGTTGAAAAGTACTTTCATTGAGAAGGATTGCCAACCTTCTAAGAATTAACGATTGCGAAATACCAGCAAAAATTCTTTTCACCTAATCTTGATGATACTTGGTGGTAATGATCAGTACACAAGTCCCACTTGGCTCACCAAATTTTGTTCTTCTAGGTTGAAGCGTTCGTCTACAGTAGCAATTTATATATTTAGGTTTCCCTCTGTTCTCTCCTATATAGAGAGATGAATTTGGAACTCTAAATCCAACATGGTTCGTATTAGCTCTTGGAAACTTTACAATATAAAGGTGTTCTATGTTTTTTCTCTATGGTTAGTTTCCTTTTCAAGTAGCCCTAGGCATAGACTGTGGAAAAGCACTTTCATCGAGAGGGGCTGCAAACTTCTAAGAATTAACGAGTTTCCGAAATACCAGCAAATATTTTTTCACCCAATCTTGATGATACTTGGTGGTAATGATCAGTTCACAAATCCCACTTGGCTCACCAAATTTGCTTCTTCTAGGTTGACGCGTTCATCCACATTTTCAGTTTTAATATTTAGGTTTCCCTCTGTTCTCTCCTATATAGATAGATGAATTTGGAACTCTAAATCCAACATGGTTTGTAGTAGCTCTTTGAAACTTTACAAAATAAAGGAGTTCTCATTTTTGTCTCTATGGTTTGTTTCCTCTTCAAGGAGCCCTAGGCACAGACTGTGGAAAAGCACTTTCATTGAGAGGGGTTGCCAAGCTTCTAAGAATTAACGAGTTTCCGAAATACCAGCAAATATTTTATCACCCAATCTTGATGATACTTGGTGGTAATGAGCAGTACACAATTCCCACTTGGCTCACCAAATTTTGTTCTTCTAGGTTGAAGCGTTCGTCTACAGTATCAGTTTTTATATTTAGGTTTCCCTCTGTTCTTTCCTTTATAGATTGATGAATTTGGAACTCTAAATCCATCATGGTTCGTAGAAGCTCGTTGAAACTTGACAAAATAAAGGAGTTCTCCGTTTTTTCTCTATGGTTTGTTTCCTCATCAAGTAGCCCTAGGCACAGACTGTGGAAAAGCACTTTCATTGAGAGGGGTTGCCAAGCTTCTAAGAATTAACGAGTTTCCGAAATATGAGCAAACACTTTTTCACCCAATCTTGATGATACTTGGTGGTAATGATCAGTACACAAATCCCACTTGGCTCACCAAATTTTGTTCTTCTAGGGTGAAGCGTTCGTCTACAGTAGCAGTTTTTATATTTAGGTTTCCCTCTGCTCACTCCTATATAGATAGATGAATTTGGAACTCTAAATCCAACATGGTTCGTAGAAGGTCTTTGAAACTTGACAAAATAAAGTAGTTCTCAGTTTCGTCTCTATGGTTTGTTTCCTCTTCAAGTAGCCCTAGGCACAGACTGTGGAAAAGCAATTTCATTGAGAGGGGTTGCCAAGCTTCTAAGAATTAACGAGTTTCTGTATTACAAGCAATTATAAATTCACCCAATCTTGATAATACTTGGTGGTAATGATCAGTACACAAATCCCACTTGGCTCACCAAATTTTGTTCTTCTAGGTTGAAGCGTTCGTCTACAGAATCAGTTTTAATATTTTGGTTTCCCTCTGTTCTCTCCTATATAGATAGATGAATTTGGAACTCTAAATCCAACATGGATCGTAGTAGCTCTTTGAAACATGACAAAATAAAGGAGTTCTCAGTTTTGTCTCTATGGTTTGTTTCCTCTTCAAGTAGCCCTAGGCACAGACTGAGGAAAAGCAATTTCATTGAGAGGGGTTGCTAAGCTTCTAAGATTTAACGAGTTTCCGAAATACCAGCAAATATTTTTTCACCCAATCTTGATGATACTTGGTGGTAATGATCACTACACAAATCCCACTTGGCTCACGAAATTTTGTTCTTCTAGTTTGAAGCGTTCGTCTAAGTACCAGTTTTTATATTTAGCTTTCCCTCTGTTCTCTCCTATATAGATAGATGAATTTGGAACTCTAAATCCAACATGGTTTGTATTAGCTCTTTGAAACTTGACAAAATAAAGGAGTTCTCAGTTTTGTCTCTATGGTTTGTTTCCTCTTCAAGTAGCCCTATGCACATACTGTGGAAAAGCACTTTCATTGAGAGGGGTTGCCAACCTTCTAAGAATTAACGAGTTTCCGAAATTCCAGCAAATATTTTTTCACCAAATCTTGATGATACTTGGTGATAATAATCAGTACACAAATCCCACTTGGCTCACAAATTTTGTTCTTCTAGGTTGAAGTGTTCGTCTACAATAGCAGTTTTTATATTTAGGTTTCCCTCTGTTCTCTCCTATATAGATAGATGAATTTGGAACTCTAAATCCAACATGGTTCGTAGTAGCTCTTGGAAACTTGACAATATAAAGGAGTTCTCAGTTTTGTCTCTATAGTTTGTTTTCTGTTAAAGTAGCCCTAGTCACAGACTGTGGAAAAGCACTTTCATTGAGAGGGGTTGCCAGGCTTCTAAGAATTAACGAGTTTCCGAAATACCAGCAAATATTTTTTCAACCAAACTTGATGATACTTGGTGGTAGTGATCAGTTCACAAATCCCACTTGGCTCACCAAATTTTGTTCTTCTAGGTTGAAGCGTTCGTCTACAGTAGTAGTTTTTATATTTAGGTTTCCCTCTGCTCTCTCCTATATTGATTGATGAATTTGGAACTCTAAATCCATCATGGTTCGTAGTAGCTCGTTGAAACTTGAGAAAATAAAGGAGTTCTCCGTTTTTTCTCTATGGTTTGTTTCCTCTTCAAGTAGACCTTGGCACAGACTGTGGAAAACCCTTTCATTGAGAGGGGTTGCCAGGCTTCTAAGAATTAACGAGTTTCCGAAATACCAGCAAATATTTTTTCACCCAATCTTGATGATACATGGTGGTAATGATCAGTACACAAATCCCACTTGGCTCACCAAATTTTGTTCTTCTAGGTTGAAGCGTTCGTGTACAGTAGCAGTTTTTATATTTAGGTTTCCTTCTGTTCTCTCCACTATAGATAGATGAATTTGGAACTCTAAATCCAACATGGTTAGTAGTAGCTCTTTGAAACTTGACAAAATAAAGGAGTTCTCAGTTTTGCCTCTATGGTTTTTTTCCTCTTCAAGTAGCCCTAGGCACATACTGTAGAAAAGCACTTTCATTGAGAGGGGTTGCCAAGCTTCTAAAAATTAACGAGTTTCCGAAATACCAGCCAATACTTTTTCACCCAATCTTGATGATACTTGGTGGTAATGATCAGCACACAAATCCTACTTGGCTCACCAAATTTTGTTATTCTAGGTTGAAGCGTTCGTCTACAGTAGCAGTTTTTATATTTAGGTTTCCCTCTGCTCTCTCCACTATAGATAGATGAATTTGGAACTCTAAATCCAACATGGTTTGTAGTAGCTCTTTGAAACTTGACAAAATAAAGTAGTTCTCCGTTTTTTCTCTATTGTTTGTTTCGCATCAAGTAGCCCTAGGCACAGACTGTGGAAAAGCACTTTCATTGAGAGGGGTTGCCAGGCTTCTAAGAATTAACGAGTTTCCGAAATACCAGCAAATATTTTTTCAACCAATCTTGATGATACTTGGTAGTAATGATCAGTTCACAAATCCCACTTGGCTCACGAAATTTTGTTCTTCTAGGTTGAATCGTTCGTGTACAGTAGCAGTTTTTATATTTAGGTTTCCTTCTGTTCTCTCCTATATAGATAGATGAATTTGGAACTCTAAATCCAACATGGCTAGTAGTAGCTCTTTGAAACTTGACAAAATAAAGGAGTTCTCAGTTTTGTCTCTATGGTTTGTTTCCTCTTCAAGTAGCCCTAGGCACATACTGTAGAAAAGCACTTTCATTGAGAGGGGTTGCCAAGCTTCTAAAAATTAACGAGTTTCCGAAATACCAGCCAATACTTTTTCACCCAATCTTGATGATTCTTGGTGGTAATGATCAGCACACAAATCCTACTTGGCTCACCAAATTTTGTTATTCTAGGTTGAAGCGTTCGTCTACAGTAGCAGTTTTTATATTTAGGTTTCCCTCTGCTCTCTCCTATATAGATAGATGAATTTGGAACACTAAATCCAACATGGTTTGTAGTAGCTCTTTGAAACTTGACAAAATAAAGTAGTTCTCCGTTTTTTCTCTATGGTTTGTTTCCTCATCAAGTAGCCCCAGGCACAGACTGTGGAAAAGCACTTTCATTGAGAGGGGTTGCCAGGCTTCTAAGAATTAACGAGTTTCCGAAATACCAGCAAATATTTTTTCAACCAATCTTGATGATACTTGGTAGTAATGATCAGTTCACAAATCCCACTTGGCTCACCAAATTTTGTTCTTCTAGGTTGAAGCGTTCGTCTACAGTAGTAGTTTTTATATTTAGGTTTCGCCCTGCTCTCTCCTATATAGATAGATGAATTTGGAACTCTAAATCCAACATGTTTCATAGTAGCTCTTGGAAACTTGACAATATAAAGGAGTTCTCAGTTTTGTCTCTATAGTTTGTTTCATTTTCAAGTAGCCCTAGGCACAGACTGTGTAAAAGCACTTTCACCGAGAGGGGCTGCCAGGCTTCTAAAAATTAACGAGTTTCCGATATTCCAGCAAATATTTTTTCACCCAATCTTGATGATACTTGGTGGTAATGATCAGCACACAAATCCCACTTGGCTCACCAAATTTTGTTCTTCTAGGTTGAAGCGTTCGTCTACAGTAGCAGTTTTTATATTTAGGTTTCCCTCTGCTCTCTCCTATATAGATAGATGAATTTGGAACGCTAAATCCAACATTTTTTGTAGTAGCACTTTGAAACTTGACAAAATAAAGGAGTTCTCCGTTTTTTCTCTATGGTTTGTTTCCTCATCAAGTAGCCCTAGGCACAGACTGTGGAAAAGCACTTTCAATGAGAGGGGTTGCCAAGCTTCTAAAAATTAACGAGTTTCCGAAATACCAGCCAATACTTTTTCACCCAATCTTGATGATACTTGGTTGTAATGATCAATACACAAATCCCACTTGGCTCACCAAATTTTGTTCTTCTAGGGTGAAGCATTCGTCTACAGTAGCAGTTTTTATATTTAGGTTTCCCTCTGCTCACTCCTATATAGATAGATGATTTTGGAACTATAAATCCAACATGGTTCGTAGAAGGTTTTTGAAACTTGACAAAATAAAGTAGCTGTCAGTTTTTTCTCTATGGTTTGTTTCCTCTTCAAGTAGCCCTAGGCACAGACTGTGGAAAAGCACTTTCATTGAGAGGGGTTGCCAATCTTCTAAGAATTAACGATTTTCCGAAATACAAGTAATTATAAATTCACCCAATCTTGATAATACTTGGTGGTAATGATCAGTACACAAATCCCACTTGGCTCACCAAATTTTGTTCTTCTAGGTTGAAGCGTTCGTCTACAGTATCAGTTTTAAATTTTTGGTTTCCCTCTGTTCTCTCCTATATAGATAGATGAATTTGGAACTCTAAATCCAACATGGTTCGTAGTAGCTCTTTGAAACATGACAAAATAAAGGAGTTCTCAGTTTTTTCTGTATGGTTTGTTTCCTCTTCAAGTAGCCCTAGGCACATACTGTAGAAAAGCACTTTCATTGAGGGGGTTGCCAAGCTTCTAAGAATTAACTAGTTTCCGAAGTACCAGCAAATATTTTTTCACCCAATCTTGATGATACTTGGTGGTAATGATCACTACACAAATCCCACTTGGCTCACCAAATTTTGTTCTTCTAGGTTGAAGCGTTCGTCTACAGTAGCAGTTTTTATATTTAGGTTTCCCTCTGCTCTCTCCTATATAGATAGATGAATTTGGAACTCTAAATCCAACATGGTTTGTAGTAGCTCTTTGAAACTTCACAAAATAAAGGAGTTCTCCGTTTTTTCTCTATGGTTTGTTTCCTCATCAAGTAGCCCTAGGCACAGACTGTGGAAAAGCACTTTCATTGAGAGGGGTTGCCAAGCTTCTAAGAATTAACGATTTTCCGAAATATGAGCAAACACTTTTTCACCCAATCTTGATGAGCCTTGGTGGTAATGATCAGTACACAAATCCCTCTTGGCTCACCAAATTTTGTTCTTCTAGGTTGAAGCGTTCATCTACAGTAGTAGTTTTTATATTTAGTTTTCTCTCTGTTCTCTCCTATATAGATAGATGAATGTGGAACTCTAAATCCAACATGGTTCGTAGAAGGTCTTTGAAACTTGACAAAATAAAGTAGTTGTCAGTTTTGTCTCTATGGTTTGTTTCCTCTTCAAGTAACCCTAGGCACAGACTGTGGAAAAGCAATTTCATTGAGAGGGTTTTTCAAGCTTCTAAGAATTGACGATTTTCTGAAATACAAGCAATTATTAATTCACCCAATCTTGATAATACTTGGTGGTAATGATCAGTACACAAATCCCACTTGGCTCACCAAATTTTGTTCTTCTAGGTTGAAGCGTTCGTCTACAGTATCAGTTTTAATATTTTGGTTTCCCTCTGTCCTCTCCTATATAGATAGATGAATTTGGAACTCTAAATCCAACATGGTTCGTAGTAACTCTTTGAAACATGACAAAATAAAGGAGTTCTCATTTTTGTGTCTATGGTTTGTTTACTCTTCAAGTAGCCCTAGGCACAGACTGAGGAAAAGCAATTTCATTGAGAGGGGTTTCCAAGCTTCTAAAATTTAACGAGTTTCCGAAATACCAGCAAATATTTTTTCACCCAATCTTGATGATACTTGGTGGTAATGATCAGTACACAAATCCCACTTGGCTCACGAAATTTTGTTCTTCTAGGTTGAAGCGTTTGTCTAAGTGGCAGTTTTTATATTTAGCTTTCCCTCTGTTCTCTCCTATATAGATAGATGAATGTGGAACTCTAAATCCAACATGATTTGTAGTAGCTCTTTGAAACTTGACAAAATAAAAAAAGTTCTCAGTTTTGTCTCTATGGCCTGTTTCCTCTTCAAGTAACCCTAGGCACAGACTGTGGAAAAGCACTTTCATTGAGAGGGGTTGCCAAGCTTCTAAGAATTAACGAGTTTCCGAAATACAGGCAAATATTTTTTCACCAAATCTTGATGATACTTGGAGGTAATGATCAGTACACAAATCCCACTTGGCTCACAAATTTTGTTCTTCTAGATTGAAGCGTTCGTCTACAGTAGCAGTTTTTATATTTAGGTTTCCCTCTGTTGTCTCCTATATAGATAGATGAATTTGGAACTCTATATCCAACATGGTTCGTAGTAGCTCTTGGAAACTTGACAATATAAAGGAGTTCTCAGTTTTGTCTCCATAGTTTGTTTTCTGTTCAAGTAGCCCTAGGCACAGACTGTGGAAAAGCACTTTCATTGAGAGGGTTTGCCAGGCTTCTAAGAATTAACGAGTTTCCGATATTCCAGCAAATATTTTTTCACCCAATCTTGATGATACTTGGTGGTAATGATCAGTACACAAATCCCACTTGGCTCACCAAATTTTGTTCTTCTAGGTTGAAGAGTTCGTCTACAGTAGCAGTTTTTATATTTAGGTTTCCCTCTATCGCTCCTATATAGATAGATGAATTTGGAACTCTAAATCCAACATGGTTAGTAGTAGCTCTTTGAAACTTGACAAAATAAAGGAGTTCTCAGTTTTTTCTCTATGGTTTGTTTCCTCTTCAAGTAGCCCTAGGCACATACTGTAGAAAAGCACTTTCATTGAGAGGGGTTGCCAAGCTTCTAAAAATTAACGAGTTTCCGAAATACCAGCCAATACTTTTTCACCCAATCTTGATGATACTTGGTGGTAATGATCAGTACACAAATCCCACTTGGCTCTACAAATTTTGTTCTTCTAGGTTGAAGCGTTCGTCTACAGTAGCAGTTTTTATATTTAGGTTTCCCTCTGTTCTCTCCTATATAGATAGATGAATTTGAAAGTCTAAATCCAACATGGTTCGTAGTAGCTCTTGGAAACTTGACAATATAAAGGAGTTCTCAGTTTTGTCTCTATAGTTTGTTTTCTGTTCAAGTAGCCCTAGGCACAGACTGTGGAAAAGCACTTTCATTGAGAGGGGTTGCCAGGCTTCTAAGAATTAACGAGTTTCCAAAATTCCAACAAATATTTTTTCAACCAATCTTGATGATACTTGGTGGTAATGATCAGAATACAAATCCCACTTGGCTCACCAAATTTTGTTCTTCTGGGTTGAAGCGTTCGTCTACAGTAGCAGTTTTTATATTTAGGTTTCCCTCTGCTCTCTCCTATATAGATAGATGAATTTGGAACTCTAAATCCAACATGGTTTGTAGTAGCTCTTTGAAACATGACAAAATAAAGGAGTTCTCAGTTTTGACTCTATGGTTTGTTTCCTCTTCAAGTAGCCCTAGGCACAGACTGAGGAAAAGCAATTTCATTGAGAGGGGTTGCCAAGCTTCTAAGATTTAACGAGTTTCCGAAATACCAGCAAATATTTTTTCACCCAATCTTGATGATACTTGGTGGTAATGATCAGTACACAAATCCCACTTGGCTCACCAAATTTTGTTCTTCTAGGTTGAAGCGATCGTCTACATTAGCAGTTTTATGTTTAGGTTTCCCTCTATCGCTCCTATATTGATAGATGAATTTGGAACTCTAAATCCAACATGGTTTGTAGTAGCTCTTTGAAACTTGACAAAATAAAGGAGTTCTCAGTTTTTTCTGTATGGTTTATTTCCTCTTCAAGTAGCCCTAGGCACATACTGTAGAAAAGGACTTTCATTGAGAGGGGTTGCCAAGCTTCTAAAAATTAACGAGTTTCCAAAATACCAGCCAATACTTTTTCACCCAATCTTGATGATACTTGGTGGTAATGATCAGTACACAAATCCCACTTGGCTCACCAAATTTTGTTCTTCTAGGATGAAGCGTTCCTCTACATTTGCAGTTTTTATATTTAGGTTTCCCTCTGCTCACTCCTATATAGATAGATGAATTTGGAACTCTAAATCCAACATGGTTCATAGAAGGTCTTTGAAACTTGACAAAATAAAGTAGTTCTCAGTTTTGTTTCTATGGTTTCTTTCCTCTTCAAGTAGCTCTAGGCACAGACTGTGGAAAAGCAATTTCATTGATAGGGGTTGCCAAGCTTCTAAGAATTAACGAGTTTCTGAAATACAAGAAATTATAAATTCACCCAATCTTGATGATACTTGGTGGTAATGATCAGTACACAAATCCCACTTGGCTCACCAAATTTTGTTCTTCTAGCTTGAAGCGTTCGTCTACAGTATCAGTTTTAATATTTTGGTTTCCCTCTGTTCTCTTTTATATAGATAGATGAATTTGGAACTCTAAATCCAACATGGTTCGTAGTAGCTCTTTAAAACTTGACAAAATAAAGGAGTTCTCAGTTTTGTCTCTATAGTTTGTTTCCTCTTCAAGTAGCCCTAGGCACAGACTGAGGAAAAGCAATTTCATTGAGAGGGGTTGCCAAGCTTCTAAGATTTAAAGAGTTTCTGAAATACCAGCAAATATTTTATCACCCAATCTTGATGATAAATGGTGGTAATGATCAGTTCACAAATCCCACTTGGCTCACCAAATTTTGTTCTTCTAGGTTGAAGCGTTCGTCTAAGTAGCAGTTTTTATATTTGCTTTCCCTCTGTTCTCTCCTATATAGATAGATGAATTTGGAACTCTAAATCCAACATGGTTTGTAGTAGCTCTTTGAAACTTGACAAAATAAAGGAGTTCTCAGTTTTGTCTCTATGGTTTGTTTTCTCTTCAATAGCCCTAGGCACAGACTGTGGAAAAGCACTTTCATTGAGAGGAGTTGCCAAGCTTCTAAGAATTAACGAGTTTCCGAAATACCAGCAAATATTTTTTCACCCAATCTTGATGATACTTGGTGGTAATGATCAGTACACAAATCCCACTTGGCTCACCAAATTATGTTCTTCTAGGTTGAAGCGTTCGTGTACAGTAGCAGTTTTTATATTTAGGTTTCCTTCTGTTCTCTCCTATATAGATAGATGAATTTGGAACTCTAAGTCCAACATGGATAGTAGTAGCTCTTTGAAACTTGACAAAATAAAGGAGTTCTCAGTTTTTTCTGTATGGTTTGTTTCCTCTTCAAGTAGCCCTAGGCACATACTGTAGAAAAGCACTTTCATTGAGAGTGGTTGCCAAGCTTCTAAGAATTAATTAGTTTCCGAAATACCAGCAAATATTTTTTCACCCAATCTTGATGATACTTGGTGGTAATGATCACTACACAATTCCCACTTGGCTCACCAAATTTTGTTCTTCTAGGTTGAAGCGTTCGTCTACAGTAGCAGTTTTTATATTTAGGTTTCCCTCTCTTCTCTCATATATAGTTAGATGAATTTGGAACTCTAAATCCAACATGGTTCGTAGTAGCTCTTTGAATCTTGACAAAATAAAGGAGTTCTCAGTTTTGTCTCTATGATTTGTTTCCTCTTCAAGTAGCCCTAGGCACAGACTGTGGAAAAGCACTTTCATTGAGAGGGGTTGCCAACCTTCTAAGAATTAACGAGTTTCCGAAATACCAGCAAATATTTCTTCACCAAATCGTGATGGTACTTGGTGGTAATAATCAGTACACAAATCCCACTTGGCTCACAAATTTTGTTCTTCTAGGTTGAGCGTTCGTCTACAGTAGCAGTTTTATGTTTAGGTTTCCCTCTATCGTTCCTATATAGATAGATGAATTTGGAACTCTAAATCCAACATGGTTTGTAGTAGCTCTTTGAAACTTGACAAAATAAAGGAGTTCTCAGTTGTGACTCTATGGTTTGTTTCCTCTTCAAGTAGCCCTAGGCACATACTGTAGAAAAGCACTTTCATTGAGAGGGATTGCCAAGATTCTAAGAATTAACAAGTTTCCGAAATACCAGCAAATATTTTTTCACCCAATCTTGATGATACTTGGAGGTAATGATCAGCACACAAATCCCACTTGGCTCACCAAATTTTGTTCTTCTAGGTTGACGCGTTCGTCTACAGTAGCAGTTTTTATATTTAGGTTTCCCTCTATCACTCCTATATAGATAGATGAATTTGGAACTCTAAATCCAACATGGTTTGTAGTAGCTTTTCGAAACTTGACAAAGTAAAGGAGTTCTCAATTTTCTCTGTATAGTTTGTTTCCTCTTCAAGTAGCCCTAAGCACAGACTGGGGAAAAGCACTTTCATTGGAAGGTTTGCCAAGCTTCTAAGAATTAACGAGTTTCCGAAATACCAGCAAATATTTTTTCACCAATCTTGATGATACTTGGTGGTAAAGATCAGTACACAAATCACACTTGGCTCACAAATTTTGATCTTCTAGGTTGACGCGTTCGTCTACAGTAGCAGTTTTTATATTGAGGTTTCATTCTGCTCTCTCCTATATAGACAGATGAATTTGGAACTCTAAATCCAACATGGTTTGTAGTAGCTCTTTGAAACTTGACAAAATAAAGGAGTTTTCCTTTTTTTCTCTATGGTTTGTCTCCTCATCAAGTAGCCCTAGGCACAGACTGTGGAATAGCACTTTCATTGAGAGGGTTGCCAAGCTTCTAAGAATTAACGAGTTTCCGAAATATGAGCAAACACTTTTTCACCCAATCTTGATGATACTTGGTGGTAATGATCAGTACACAAATCCCACTTGGCTCACCAAATTTTGTTCTTCTAGGTTGAAGCGTTCATCTACAGTAGCAGTTTTTATATTTAGGTTTCCCTTTGCTCACTCCTATATAGAAAGATGAATTTGGACCTCTAAATCCAACATGGTTCGTAGAAGGTCTTTGAAACTTGACAAAATAAAGAAGTTCTCAGTTTTGTCTCTATGGTTTGTTTCTTCTTCAAGTAGCCCTAGGCACAGACTGTGGAAAAGCAATTTCATTGAGAGGGGTTGCCAAGCTTCTAAGAAATAACGATTTTCTGAAATACAAGCAATTATATATTCACCCAATCTTGATGATACTTGGTGGTAATGATCAGTACACAAATCCCACTTGGCTGACCAAATTTTGTTCTTCTAGGTTGAAGCGTTCATGTACAGTAGCAGTTTTTATATTTAGGTTTCCCTCTGTTCTCTCGTATATAGATAGATGAAATTGGAACTCTAAATCCAACATGGTTCTTAGTAGCTCTTTTAATCTTGACAAAATAAAGGAGTTCTCAGTTTTGTCTCTGTGGTTTGTTTCCTCTTCAAGTACCCCTAGGCACAGACTGTGGAAAAGCACTTTCATTGAGAGGGGTTGCCAACCTTAAAAGAATTAACGAGTTACCGAAATAGCAGCAAATATTTTTTGTCCCAATCTTGATGATACTTGGTGTTAATGATCAGTACACAAATCTCACTTGGCTCACCAAATTTTGTTCTTCTAGGTTGAAGCATTCGTCTAAGTAGCAATTTTTATATTTAAGTTTCCCTCTATCGCTCCTATATAGATAGATGAATTTGGAACTCTAAATCCAACATGGTTTGTAGTAGCTCTTTGAAACTTGACAAAATAAAGGAGTTCTCATTTTTGACTCTATGGTTTGTTTCCTCTTCAAGTAGCCCTAGGCACATACTATAGAAAAGCACTTTCATTGAGAGGGATTGCCAAGATTCTAAGAATTAACGAGTTTCCGAAATACCAGCAAATATTTTTTCACCCAATCTTGATGATACTTGGTGGTAATGATCACCACACAAATCCCAATTGGCTCCCCAAATTTTGTTCTTCTAGGTTGAAGCGTTCGTCTACAGTAGCAGTTTTTATATTGAGGTTTCCATTTGCTCTCTCCTATATAGATAGATGAATTTGGAACTCTAAATCCAACATGGTTTGTAGTAGCTCTTAGAATCTTGACAAAATAAAGGAGTTCTCAGTTTTGTCTCTATGGTTTGTCTCCTCATCAAGTAGCGATAGGCACAGACTGAGGAAAAGAAATTTCATTGAGAGGGGTTGCCAAGCTTCTAAGAATTAACGAGTTTCCGAAATACCAGCAAATATTTTTTCACCCAATCTTGATGATACTTGGTGGTAATGATCAGTACACAAATCCCACTTGGCTCACGAAATTTTGTTCTTCTAGGTTGAGCGTTCTTCTAAGTAGCAGTTTTTATATTTAGCTTTCCCTCTGTTCTCTCCTATATAGATAGATGAATTTGAACTCTGAATCCATCATGGTTTGTAGTAGCTCTTTGAAATTTGACAAAATAAAGGAGTTCTCACTTTTGTCTCTATGGTTTGTTTCCTGTTAAAGTAGCCCTAGGCACATAGTGTAGAAAAGCACTTTCATTGAGAGTGGTTGCCAACCTTCTAAAAATTAACGAGTTTCAGAAATACCAGCAAATATTTTTTCACCCAATCTTCATGATACTTGGTGGTAATGATCAGTACACAAATCGCACTTGGCTCACCAAATTTTGTTCTTCTAGGTTGAAGCGTTCGTCTACAGTAGTGTTTTTATATTTTGGTTTCCCTCTGTTCTCTCGTATATAGATAGATGAATTTGGAACTCTAAATCCAACATGGTTTGTAGTAGCTCTTTGAATCTTGACAAAATAAAGGAGTTCTCAGTTTTGTCTCTATGGTTTGTTTCCTCTTCAAGTAGCCCTAGGCACATTCTGTGGAAAAGCACTTTCATTGAGAGGTGTTGCCAACCTTCTAAGAATTAACGAGTTTCCGAAATACCAGCAAATATTTTTTCACCAAATCTTGATGATACTTGGTGGTAGTAATCAGTACACAAATCCCACTTGGCTCACAAATTTTGTTCTTCTAGGTTGAAGCGTTGTCTACTGTCGCAGTTTTTATATTTAGGTTTCCCTCTGTTCTCTCCTATATAGATAGATGAATTTGGAACTCTAAATCCAACATGGTTCGTAGTAGCTCTTGGAAACTTGACAATATAAAGAAGTTCTCAGTTTTGTCTCTATAGTTTGTTTCCTTTTCATGTAGCCCTAGGCACAGACTGTGGAAAAGCACTTTCATTGAGAGGGGTTGCCAGGCTTCTAAGAATTAACGAGTTTCCGAAATACCTGCAAATATTTTTTCACCCAATCTTGATGATACTTGGTGGTAATGATCAGAACACAAATCCCACTTGGCTCACCAAATTTTGTTCTTCTAGGTTGAAGCGTTCGTCTACAGTAGCAGTTTTATATTTAGGTTTCCCTCTATCACTCCTTTATATATAGATGAATTTGGAACTCTAAATCCAACATGGTTTGTAGTAGCTCTTTGAAACTTGACAAAATAAAGGAGTTCTCAGTTGTGACTCTATGGTTTGTTTCCTTTTCTAGTAGCCCTAGGCACATACTGTAGAAAAGCACTTTCATTGAGAGGGATTGCCAAGATTCTAAGAATTAACGAGTTTCCGAAATACCAGCAAATATTTTTTCACCCAATCTTGATGATACTTGGAGGTAATGATCAGCACACAAATCCCACTTGCCTCACCAAATTTTGTTCTTCTAGGTTTACGCGTTCGTCTGCAGTAGCAGTTTTTATATTGAGGTTTCCCTCTGCTCTCTCCTATATAGATAGATGAATTTGGAACTCTAAATCCAACATGGTTTGTAGTAGCTCTTTGAAACTTGACAAAATACAGGAGGTCTCAGTTTTCTCTGTATAGTTTGTTTCCTCTTCAAGTAGCCCTAAGCACAGACTGTGGAAAAGCACTTTCATTGAGAGGAGTTGCCAAGCTTCTAAGAATTAACGAGTTTCCGAAATACCAGCAAATATTTTTTCACCCAATCTTGATGATACTTTGTGGTAATGAACAGTACACAAATCCCACTTGGCTCACCAAATTTTGTTCTTCTAGTTTGAATCGTTTGTCTACAGTATCAGTTTATATATTTAGGTTTCCTTCTCTTCTCTCCTATATAGATAGATGAATTTGGAACTCTAAATCCAAAATGGTTAGTAGTAGCTCTTTGAAACTTGACAAAATAAAGGAGTTCTCAGTTTTTTCTGTATGGTTTGTTTCCTCTTCAAGTAGCCCTAGGCACATACTGTAGAAAAGCACTTTCATTGAGAGGTGTTGCCAAGCTTCTAAAAATTAACGAGTTTCCGAAATACCAGAAAATATTTTTTCACCCAATCTTGATGATACTTGGTGGTTATGATCAGTACACAAATCCCACTTGGCTCACAAAAATTTTGTTCTTCTAGGTTGAAGCGTTCGTCTACAGTAGCAGTTTTTATATTGAGGTTTCCCTCTGCTCTCTCCTATATAGATAGATGAATTTGGAACTCTAAATCCAACATGGTTCATAGTAGCTCTTTGAATCTTGACAAAATAAAGGAGTTCTCAGTTTTGTCTCTATGGTTTGTTTCCTCTTCAAGTAGCCCTAGGCACAGACTGTGGAAAAGCACTTTCATTGAGAGGGGTTGCCAACCTTGTAAGAATTAACGAGTTTCCGAAATACCAGCAAATATTTTTTCACCAAATCTTGAAGATACTTGGTGGTAGTAATCAGTACACAAATCCCACTTGGCTCACAAATTTTGTTCTTCTAGGTTGAAGCGTTGTCTACAGTAGCAGTTTTTATATTTAGGTTTCCGTCTCTTCTCTCCTATATAGATAGATGAATTTTAACTCGAAATCCAACATGGTTCGTAGTAGCTCTTTGAAACTTGACAATATAAAGGAGTTCTCAGTTTTGTCTCTATAGTTTGTTTCCTTTTCAAGTAGCCCTAGGCACAGACTGTGGAAAAGCACTTTCATTGAGAGGGGTTGCCAGGCTTCTAAGAATTAACGAGTTTCCGAAATACCAGCAAATATTTTTTCACCCAATCTTGATGATACTTGGTGGTAATGATCAGAACACAAATCCCACTTGGCTCACCAAATTTTGTTCTTCTAGGTTGAAGCGTTCGTCTACAGTAGCAGTTTTATATTTAGGTTTCCCTCTATCGCTCCTTTATATATAGATGAATTTGGAACTCTAAATCCAACATGGTTTGTAGTAGCTCTTTGAAACTTGACAAAATAAAGGAGTTCTCAGTTGTGAATCTATGGTTTGTTTTCTCTTCAAGTAGCCCTAGGTACATACTGTAGACAAGCACTTTCATTGAGAGGGATTGCCAAGATTCTAAGAATGAACGAGTTTCCGAAATACCAGCAAATATTTTTTTCACCCAATCTTGATGATACTTGGAGGTAATGATCAGCACACAAATCCCACTTGCCTCAACAAATTTTGTTCTTCTAGGTTGAAGCGTTCGTCTGCAGAAGCAGTTTTTATATTTAGGTTTCCTTCTGTTCTCTCCTATATAGATAGATGAATTTGGAACTCTAAATCCAACATGGTTCGTAGAAGGACTTTGAAACTTGACAAAATAAAGAAGTTCTCAATTTTGTCTCTATGGTTTGTTTCCTCTTCATGTAGACCTAGGCACAGACTGTGGAAAAGCAATTTCATTGAGAGGGGTTGCCAAGCTTCTAAGAATTAACGAGTTTCTGAAATACAAGCAATTATATATTCACCCAATCTTGATGAAACTTGGTGGTAATGATCAGTACACAAATCCCACTTGGCTCACCAAATTTTGTTCTTCTATGTTGAAGCGTTTGTCTACAGTGTCAGCTTTAAAATTTTTGATTCCCTCTGTTCTCTAATATATAGATAGATGAATTTGGACCTCTAAATCCAACATGGTTTGTAGTAGCTCTTTGAAACATGACAAAATAAAGGAGTTTTCAGTTTTGTCTCTATGGTTTGTTTCCTCTTCAAGTAGCCCTAGGCACAGACTGAGGAAAAGCAATTTCATTGAGAGGGGTTGCCAAGCTTCTAAGAATTAACGAGTTTCCGAAATACCAGCAAATATTTTTTCACCCAATCTTGAGGATACTTGGTGGTAATGATCAGTACACAAATCCCACTTGGCTCACGAAATTTTGTTCTTCTAGGTTGAAGCGTTCGTGTACAGTAGCAGTATTTATATTGAGGTTTCCTTCTGTTCTCTCCTATATAGATAGATGAATTTGGAACTCTAAATCCAAAATGGTTAGTAGTAGCTCTTTGAAACTTGACAAAATAAAGGAGTTCTCAGTTTTTTCTGTATGGTTTGTTTCCTCTTCAAGTAGCCCTAGGCACATACTGTAGAAAAGCACTTTCATTATGAGGGGTTGCCAAGCTTCTAAAAATTAACGAGTTTACGAAATACCAGCAAATATTTTTCAACCCAATCTTGATGATTCTTGGTGGTAATGATCATTACAAAAATCCCAATTGGCTCACCAAATTTTGTTCTTCTAGGTTGAAGCGTTCGTCTACAGTAGCAGTTTTTATATTTAGGTTTCCTTCTGTTCGCTCCTATATAGATAGATGAATTTGGAACTCTAAATCCAACATGGTTTGTAGTAGCTCTTGGAAACTTGACAATATAAAGGAGTTCTCAGTTTTGTCTCTATAGTTTGTTTCCTTTTCAAGTAGCCCTAGGCACAGACTGTGGAAAAGCACTTTCATTGAGAGGGGTTGCCATGCTTATAAGAATTAACGAGTTTCCGAAATACCAGGAAATATTTTTTCACCCAATCTTGATGATACTTGGTGGTAATGATCAGTACACAAATCCCACTTGGCTCACCAAATTTTGTTCTTCGAGGTTGAAGCGTTCGTCTACAGTAGCAGTTTTTATATTTAGGTTTCCCTCTATCGCTCCTATATAGATAGATGAATTTGGAACTCTAAATACAACATGGTTTGTAGTAGCTCTTTGAAACTTGACAAAGTAAAGGAGTTCTCAGTTTTCTCTGTATAGTTTGTTTCCTCTTCAAGTAGACCCTAAGCACAGACTGGGGAAAAGCACTTTAATTGAGAGGGTTTGCCAAGGTTCTAAGAATTAACGAGTTTCCGAAATATGAGCAAACACTTTTTCACCCAATCTTGATGATACTTGGTGGTAATGATCAGTACACAAATCCCACTTGCCTCACCAAATTTTTTTCTTCTAGGTTGAAGCGTTCGTCTACAGTAGCAGTTTTTATATTGAGGTTTCCCTCTGCTCTCTCCTATATAGATAGATGAATTTGGAACTCTAAATCCAACACGGTTTGTAGTAGCTCTTTGAAACTTGACAAAATAAAGGAGTTCTCCGTTTTTCTCTATGGTTTGTCTCCTCATCAAGTAGCCCTAGGCACAGACTGTGGAACAGCACTTTCATTGAGAGGGGTTGCCAAGCTACTAAGAATTAACGAGTTTCTGAAATACCAGCAAATATTTTTTCACCCAATCTTGATGATACTTGGTGGTAATGATCAGTACACAAATCCCACTTGGCTCACCAAATTTTGTTCTTCTAGGTTGAAGCGTTCGTCTACAGTAGCAGTTTTTATATTTAGGTTTCCCTCTGCTCACTCCTATATAGATAGATGAATTTGGAACTCTAAATCCAACATGGTTCGTAGAAGGTCTTTGAAACTTGACAAAATAAAGAAGTTCTCAGTTTTGTCTCTATGGTTTGTTTCCTCTTCAAGTAGCCCTAGGCACAGACTGTGGAAAAGCAATTTCATTGAGAGGGGTTGCCAAGCTTCTAAGAATTAACGAGTTTCTGAAATACAAGCAATTATATATTCACCCAATCTTGATGATACTTGGTGGTAATGATCAGTACTCAAATCCCACTTGGCTCACCAAATTTTGTTCTTCTAGGTTGAAGCGTTTGTATACAGTATCAGTTTTAATATTTTGGTTTCCCTCTGTTCTCTCCTATTTAGATAGATGAATTTGGAACTCTAAATCCAACATGGTTCGTAGTAGCTCTTTGAAACTTGACAAAATAAAGGAGTTCTCAGTTTTGTCTCTATGGTTTGTTTCCTCTTCAAGTAGCCCTAGGCATAGACTGAGGAAAAGCAATTTCATTGAGAGGGGTTGCCAATCTTCTAAGAATTAACGAGTTTCCGAAATACCAGAAAATATTTTTTCACCCAATCTTGATGATACTTGGTGGTTATGATCAGTACACAAATCCCACTTGGCTCACAAAAATTTTGTTCTTCTAGGTTGAAGCGTTCGTCTACAGTAGCAGTTTTTATATTGAGGTTTCCCTCTCCTCTCTCCTATATAGATAGATGAATTTGGAACTCTAAATCCAACATGGTTCGTAGTAGCTCTTTGAATCTTGACAAAATAAAGGAGTTCTCAGTTTTGTCTCTATGGTTTGTTTCCTCTTCAAGTAGCCCTAGGCACAGACTGTGGAAAAGCACTTTCATTGAGAGGGGTTGCCAACCTTGTAAGAATTAACGAGTTTCCGAAATACCAGCAAATATTTTTTCACCAAATCTTGAAGATACTTGGTGGTAGTAATCAGTACACAAATCCCACTTGGCTCACAAATTTTGTTCTTCTAGGTTGAAGCGTTGTCTACAGTAGCAGTTTTTATATTTAGGTTTCCGTCTCTTCTCTCCTATATAGATAGATGAATTTTAACTCGAAATCCAACATGGTTCGTAGTAGCTCTTTGAAACTTGACAATATAAAGGAGTTCTCAGTTTTGTCTCTATAGTTTGTTTCCTTTTCAAGTAGCCCTAGGCACAGACTGTGGAAAAGCACTTTCATTGAGAGGGGTTGCCAGGCTTCTAAGAATTAACGAGTTTCCGAAATACCAGCAAATATTTTTTCACCCAATCTTGATGATACTTGGTGGTAATGATCAGAACACAAATCCCACTTGGCTCACCAAATTTTGTTCTTCTAGGTTGAAGCGTTCGTCTACAGTAGCAGTTTTATATTTAGGTTTCCCTCTATCGCTCCTTTATATATAGATGAATTTGGAACTCTAAATCCAACATGGTTTGTAGTAGCTCTTTGAAACTTGACAAAATAAAGGAGTTCTCAGTTGTGAATCTATGGTTTGTTTTCTCTTCAAGTAGCCCTAGGTACATACTGTAGACAAGCACTTTCATTGAGAGGGATTGCCAAGATTCTAAGAAGGAACGAGTTTCCGAAATACCAGCAAATATTTTTTTCACCCAATCTTGATGATACTTGGAGGTAATGATCAGCACACAAATCCCACTTGCCTCAACAAATTTTGTTCTTCTAGGTTGAAGCGTTCGTCTGCAGAAGCAGTTTTTATATTTAGGTTTCCTTCTGTTCTCTCCTATATAGATAGATGAATTTGGAACTCTAAATCCAACATGGTTCGTAGAAGGACTTTGAAACTTGACAAAATAAAGAAGTTCTCAATTTTGTCTCTATGGTTTGTTTCCTCTTCATGTAGACCTAGGCACAGACTGTGGAAAAGCAATTTCATTGAGAGGGGTTGCCAAGCTTCTAAGAATTAACGAGTTTCTGAAATACAAGCAATTATATATTCACCCAATCTTGATGAAACTTGGTGGTAATGATCAGTACACAAATCCCACTTGGCTCACCAAATTTTGTTCTTCTATGTTGAAGCGTTTGTCTACAGTATCAGCTTTAAAATTTTTGATTCCCTCTGTTCTCTAATATATAGATAGATGAATTTGGACCTCTAAATCCAACATGGTTTGTAGTAGCTCTTTGAAACATGACAAAATAAAGGAGTTTTCAGTTTTGTCTCTATGGTTTGTTTCCTCTTCAAGTAGCCCTAGGCACAGACTGAGGAAAAGCAATTTCATTGAGAGGGGTTGCCAAGCTTCTAAGAATTAACGAGTTTCCGAAATACCAGCAAATATTTTTTCACCCAATCTTGAGGATACTTGGTGGTAATGATCAGTACACAAATCCCACTTGGCTCACGAAATTTTGTTCTTCTAGGTTGAAGCGTTCGTGTACAGTAGCAGTATTTATATTGAGGTTTCCTTCTGTTCTCTCCTATATAGATAGATGAATTTGGAACTCTAAATCCAAAATGGTTAGTAGTAGCTCTTTGAAACTTGACAAAATAAAGGAGTTCTCAGTTTTTTCTGTATGGTTTGTTTCCTCTTCAAGTAGCCCTAGGCACATACTGTAGAAAAGCACTTTCATTATGAGGGGTTGCCAAGCTTCTAAAAATTAACGAGTTTACGAAATACCAGCAAATATTTTTCAACCCAATCTTGATGATTCTTGGTGGTAATGATCATTACAAAAATCCCAATTGGCTCACCAAATTTTGTTCTTCTAGGTTGAAGCGTTCGTCTACAGTAGCAGTTTTTATATTTAGGTTTCCTTCTGTTCGCTCCTATATAGATAGATGAATTTGGAACTCTAAATCCAACATGGTTTGTAGTAGCTCTTGGAAACTTGACAATATAAAGGAGTTCTCAGTTTTGTCTCTATAGTTTGTTTCCTTTTCAAGTAGCCCTAGGCACAGACTGTGGAAAAGCACTTTCATTGAGAGGGGTTGCCATGCTTATAAGAATTAACGAGTTTCCGAAATACCAGGAAATATTTTTTCACCCAATCTTGATGATACTTGGTGGTAATGATCAGTACACAAATCCCACTTGGCTCACCAAATTTTGTTCTTCTAGGTTGAAGCGTTCGTCTACAGTAGCAGTTTTTATATTTAGGTTTCCCTCTATCGCTCCTATATAGATAGATGAATTTGGAACTCTAAATACAACATGGTTTGTAGTAGCTCTTTGAAACTTGACAAAGTAAAGGAGTTCTCAGTTTTCTCTGTATAGTTTGTTTCCTCTTCAAGTAGACCCTAAGCACAGACTGGGGAAAAGCACTTTAATTGAGAGGGTTTGCCAAGGTTCTAAGAATTAACGAGTTTCCGAAATATGAGCAAACACTTTTTCACCCAATCTTGATGATACTTGGTGGTAATGATCAGTACACAAATCCCACTTGCCTCACCAAATTTTTTTCTTCTAGGTTGAAGCGTTCATCTACAGTAGCAGTTTTTATATTGAGGTTTCCCTCTGCTCTCTCCTATATAGATAGATGAATTTGGAACTCTAAATCCAACACGGTTTGTAGTAGCTCTTTGAAACTTGACAAAATAAAGGAGTTCTCCGTTTTTCTCTATGGTTTGTCTCCTCATCAAGTAGCCCTAGGCACAGACTGTGAAACAGCACTTTCATTGAGAGGGGTTGCCAAGCTTCTAAGAATTAACGAGTTTCTGAAATACCAGCAAATATTTTTTCACCCAATCTTGATGATACTTGGTGGTAATGATCAGTACACAAATCCCACTTGGCTCACCAAATTTTGTTCTTCTAGGTTGAAGCGTTCGTCTACAGTAGCAGTTTTTATATTTAGGTTTCCCTCTGCTCACTCCTATATAGATAGATGAATTTGGAACTCTAAATCCAACATGGTTCGTAGAAGGTCTTTGAAACTTGACAAAATAAAGAAGTTCTCAGTTTTGTCTCTATGGTTTGTTTCCTCTTCAAGTAGCCCTAGGCACAGACTGTGGAAAAGCAATTTCATTGAGAGGGGTTGCCAAGCTTCTAAGAATTAACGAGTTTCTGAAATACAAGCAATTATATATTCACCCAATCTTGATGATACTTGGTGGTAATGATCAGTACTCAAATCCCACTTGGCTCACCAAATTTTGTTCTTCTAGGTTGAAGCGTTTGTATACAGTATCAGTTTTAATATTTTGGTTTCCCTCTGTTCTCTCCTATTTAGATAGATGAATTTGGAACTCTAAATCCAACATGGTTCGTAGTAGCTCTTTGAAACTTGACAAAATAAAGGAGTTCTCAGTTTTGTCTCTATGGTTTGTTTCCTCTTCAAGTAGCTCTAGGCATAGACTGAGGAAAAGCAATTTCATTGAGAGGGGTTGCCAATTTTCTAAGAATTAACGAGTTTCCGAAATACCAGCAAATATTTTTTCATCCAATCTTGATGATACTTGGTGGTAATGATCAGTACACAAATCCCACTTGGCTCACCAAATTTTGTTCTTCTAGGTTGAAGCGTTCGTGTACAGTAGCAGTTTATATATTTAGGTTTCCTTCTGTTCTCTCCTGTATAGATAGATGAATTTGGAACTCTAAATCCAAAATGGTTAGTAGTAGCTCTTGGAAACTTGACAATATAAACGAGTTCTCAGTTTTGTGTCTATAGTTTGTTTCCTTTTCAATAGCCCTAGGCACAGAATGTGGAAAAGCACTTTCATTGAGAGGGGTTGCCATGCTTCTAAGAATTAACGAGTTTCCGAAATACCAGCAAATATTTTTTCACCCAATCTTGATGATAGTTGGTGGTAATGATCAGTACACAAATCCCACTTGGCTCACCAAATTTTGTTCTTCTAGGTTGAAGCGTTCGTCTACAGAAGCAGTTTTTATAATTAGGTTTCCCTCTATCTCTCCTAAATAGATAGATGAATTTGGAACTCTAAATACAGCATGGTTTGTAGTAGCTCTTTGAAACTTGACAAAGTAAAGGAGTTCTCAGTTTTCTCTGTATAGTTTGTTTCCTCTTCAAGTAGCCCTAAGCACAGACTGGGGAAAAGCACTCTCATTGAGAGGGGTTGCCAAGCTTCTAAGAATTAACGAGTTTCCGAAATACCAGCAAATATTTTTTCACCCAATCTTGATGATACTTGGTGGTAATGATCAGTACACAAATCCCACTTGGCTCACAAATTTGTTCTTCTAGGTTGAAGCGTTCGTCTACAGTAGCAGTTTTTATATTGAGGTTTCCCTCTGCTCTCTCCTATATAGATAGATGAATTTGGAACTCTAAATCCAACATGGTTTGTAGTAGCTCTTTGAAACTTGACAAAATATAGGAGTTCTCCGTTTTTTCTCTATGGTTTGTCTCCTCATCAAGTAGCCCTAGGCACAGACTGTGGAAAAGCACTTTCATTGAGAGGGGTTGCCAAGCTTCTAAGAATTAACGAGTTTCCGAAATATGAGCAAACACTTTTTCACCCAATCTTGATGATACTTGGTGGTAATGACCAGTACACAAATCCCATTGGCTCACCAAATTTTGTTCTTCTAGGTTGAAGCGTTCGTCTACAGTAGCAGTTTTTATATTTAGGTTTCCCTCTGCTCACTCCTATATATATAGATGAATTTGGACCTCTAAATCCAACATGGTTCGTGGAAGGTCTTTGAAACTTGACAAAATAAAGAAGTTCTCAGCTTTGTCTTTATGGTTTCATTCCTCTTCAAGTAGCCCGAGGCACAGACTGTGGAAAAGCAATTTCATTGAGAGGGGTTGCCAAGCTTCTAAGAATTAACGATTTTCTGAAATACAAGCAATTATATATTCACCCAATCTTGATGATACTTGGTGGTAATGATCAGTACACAAATCCCACTTGGCTCACGAAATTTTGTTCTTCCAGTTTGAAGCGTTCGTCTACAGTAGCAGTTTTTATATTTAGGTTTCCCTGTGTTCTCTCCTATATAGATAGATGAATTTGGAACTCTAAATCAAACATGGTTTGTAGTAATTCTTTGAAACCTGACAAAATAAAGGAGTTCTCAGTTTTGTCTCTATGGTTTGTTTCCTCTTCAAGTAGTCCTAGGCACAGACTGTGGAAAAGGAATTTCATTGAGAGGGGTTGCCAAGCTTCTAAGAATTAACGAGTTTCCGAAATACCAGCAAATATTTTTTCACCCAATCTTGATGATACTTGGTGGTAATGATCAGTACACAAATTTCACTTGGCTCACCAAATTTTGTTCTTCTAGGTTGAAGCGTTCGTTTGCAGTAGCAGTTTATATTTTTAGGTTTCCCTCTGTTCTCTCCTATATTGATAGATGAATTTGGAACTTTAAATCCAACATGGTTTTTAGTAGCGCTTTGTATCTTGAGAAAAAAAAGTAGTTCCCAGTTTTGTCTATATGGTATGTTTGCTCTTCAAGTAGCGCTAAGCAGAGACTGTGGAAAAGCACTTTCATTGAAAGGTTTGCCAAGCTTCCAAGAAATTACGAGTTTCCGAAATACAAGCAAATATTTTTTCACCCAATCTTGAGGATACGTGGCGGTAATGACAAGTATACAAATCCCACTTGTCTCACCAAATTTTGTTCTTCTAGGTTGAAGCACTCGTCTACAGTAGCAGTTTTTATATTTAGGTTTCCCTCTGTTCTCTCCTATATAGATAGACAAATTTGAAACTCTAAATCCAACATGGTTGGTAGTAGCTCTTTGAAACATGACAAAATAAAGAAGTTCTCAGTTTTGTCTCTCTGGTTTGTTACCTCTTCAAGTAGCCCTAGGCACAGACTCTAGAAAAGCACTTTCATTGAAAGGGGTTGCCAGGATTCTAAGAAATAACGAGTTTCCGAAATACCAGCAAATATTTTTTCACCCAATCTTGATGATACTTGGTGGTAACGATCAGTACGCAAACCCCACTTGGCTCACCAAATTTTGTTCTTCTCGGTTTAAGCGTTCGTCTACAGTAGCAGTTTTTATATTTAGGTTTCCCTCTGTTCTCTCCTATATAGATAGATAAATTTGGAACTCTAAATCCAACATGGTTTGTAGTAGCTCTTTGAAACTTGACAAAATAAAGGAGTTCTCAGTTTGTCTCTATGGTTTGTTTCGTCTTCAAGTAGCCCGATTCAGAGACTGTGGAAAAGCACTTTCATTGAGAGGGGTTGCCAAGCTTCCAAGAAATTACGAGTTTCCGAAATATCAGCAAATATTTTTTTACACAATCTGGATGTTACACCGTGGTAATGACAAGCACACAAATCCCACTTAGTTCACCAAATTTTGTTCTTCTAGGTTGAAGCGTTCGTCTACTGTAGCAGTTTTTATATTTAGGTTTCACTCTGTTCTCTCCTATATAGATGGATAAATTTGGAACTCTAAATCCAACATGGTTTGTAGTAGCTCTTTGAAACTTGACAAGATAAAGTAGTTCTCAGTTTTGTCTCTATGGTTTGTTTCCTCTTTAAGTAGCCCTAGGTACAGACTGTGGAAAAGCACTTTCATTGAGAGGGGTTGCCAAGCTTCTAAGAAATAACGAGTTTCTGAAATACCAGCAAATATTTTTTCACCCAATCTTGATGATACTGGGTGGTAATGATCAGTACACAATTCCCACTTGGCTCACCAAATTGTGTTCCTTTAGGTTGAAGCGTTGGTCTACAGTAGCAATTTTTATTTTTAAGTTTCCCTCTGTTCTCTCCAAAAATGGATAGATGAATTTGGAACTCTAAATCCAACATGGTTTGTAGTAGCTCTTTGAAACTTGACGAAATAAAGGAGTTTTCTGTTTTGTCTCTATGGTTTGTTTCCTCTTCAAGTAGCCTTAGGCACAGACGGTGGAAAAGCACTTTCATTGAGAGGGGTTGCCAAGCTTCCAAGAAATAACGAGTTTCCGAAATACCAGCAAATATTTTTTCACCCAATCTTGATGATACTTGCTGGTAATGATCAGTACACAAATCCCACTTGGCTCACCATATTTTGTTCTTCTAGGTTGAAGCGTTCGTCTACAGTAGCAGTTCTTATATTTAGGTTTTCCTCTGTTCTCTCCTATATAGATAGATGAAATTGAAAGTCCAAATCCAACATGGTTTGTGGTAGCTCTTTGAAACCTGAGAAAATAAAGGACTTGTCAGTTTTGTCTCTATGGTTTGTTTCCTCTTCAAGTAGCCCTAGGCACACACTGTGGAAAAGCACTTTCATTGAAAGGGATTGCAAAGTTTCCAAGAAATTGCGAGTTTCTGAAATACCAGCAAATATTTTTTCACCCAATCTTGATGATACGTGGTGGTAATGATTGGTACACAAATCCCACTTGGCTCACCAAATATTGTTCTTCTAGGTTGAATCGTTCGTTTACAGTAGCAGTTTTTATTTTTAAGTTTCCCTCTATTTATTCCTATATAGATAGATGAATTTGGAACTCTAAATCAAACATGGTTTGTAGTAGCTCTTTGAGACTTGACAAAATAAAGGAGTTCTCAGTTTTGTCTCTATGTTTTGTTTCCTCTTCACGTAGCCCTAGGCACAGACTGTGGAAAAGCAATTTCATTGAGAGGGGTTGCCAAGCTTCTAAGAATTAACGAGTTTCAGAAATACAAGCAAATATTTTTTCACCCAAACTTGATGATACTTGGTGGTAATGATCAGTACACTAATCCCACTTGGCTCACCAAATTTTGTTCTTCTAGGTTTAAGCGTTCGTCTACTGTAGCAGTTTTTATATTCAGGTTTCACTCTGTTCTCTCCTATACAGATAGATGAATTTGGAAGTCTAAATCCAACATGGTTTGTAGTAGTTCTTTGAAACTTGACAAAATAAAGGAGTACTCAGTTTTGTCTCTATGGTTTGTTTCCTCTTCAAGTAGCCCTAGGCACAGACTGTGGAAAAGTAATTTCATTGAGAGGGGTTGCCAAGCTTCTAAGAATTAACGAGTTTCCAAAATACCAGCAAATATTTTTTCACCCAATCTTGATGATACTTGGAAGTAATGATCAAAACACAAATCCCACTTGGCTCACCAAATTTTGTTCTACAAGGTTGAAGCGTTAGTGTACAGTATCAGTTTTTATATTTAGGTTTCACTCTGTTCTCTCCTATATAGATAGATGAATTTAGAACTCTAAATTCAACATGGTTTGTAGTAGCTCTTTGAAACTTGACCAAATAAAGTAGTTCTCAGTTCTGGCTCTATGGTTTGATTTCTCTTCAAGTAGCCCTAAGCAGATACTGTGAAAAAGCACTTTCATTGAAAGGGGTTGCCAAGCTTCCAAGAAATTACGAGTTTCCGAAATACCGGCAAATATTTTTTCACCCAATCTTAATGAAACGTGGTGGTAATGACAAGTACACACATCCCACTTGGCTCACCAAATTTTGTTCATCTAGGTTGAAGCGTTCGTTTACAGTAGCAGTTTTTATTTTTAAGTTTTCTCTGTTCTCTCCTATATAGATAGATGAATTTGTAACTATAATCAAACATGGTTTGTAGTAGCTCTTTGAGACTTGACAAATAAAGGAGTTCTCAGTTTTGTCTCTATGTTTTGTGTGCTCTTAAAGTAGCCCTAGGCACAGACTGTGGAAAACCACTTTTATTGAGAGGGGTTGCCAAGCTCTAAGAATTAACGAGTTTCTGAAATACAAGCAAATATTTTTTCACCCAATCTTGATGATACTTGGTGGTAATGATCAGTACACAAATCCCACTTGGCTCACCAAATTTTGTTCTACTAGGTTGCAGCGTTCTTCTACACTAGCGGTTTTTATATTTAGGTTTCACTCTGTTCTCTCCTATATAGATAGATGAATTTGGAACTCTAAATCCAACATGATTTGTAGTAGCTCTTTGAAACTTGACAAAATAAAGGAGTTCTCAGTTTTGTTTCTATGGTTTGTTTCCTCTTCAAGTAGCCCTAGGGAAGACTGTGGAAAGCACTTTCATTTGAGAGGGGTTGCCAAGCTTCTAAGAATAAACGAGTTTCCGAAATACCAGCAAATATTTTTTTCACCCAATCTTGATGATACTTGGTGGTAATGATCAGTACACAAATCCCACTTACCTCACCAAATTTTGACCTTCAAGTTTTAAGCGTTCGTCTACTGTAGCAGTTTTTATATTTAGGGTTCACTCTCTTCTCTCCTATATAGATAGATGATTTGGTGAACTCTAAATCCAACATGGTTTGTAGTAGCTCTTTGAAACTTGACAAAATAAAGGAGTTCTCAGTTTTGTCTCTATGGTTTGTTTCCTCTTCAAGTAGCCCGTGGCACAGACTGTGGAAAAGTACTTTCATTGAGAGGGGTTTCCAAGCTTCTAAGAATTAACGAGTTTCCAAAACCAGCAAATATTTTTTCACGAAATCTTGATGATAATTGGTGGTAATGATCAGTACACAAATCCCACTTGGCTCACCAAATTTTATTCTACCATGTTGAAGCGTTAGTCTACAGTATCAGTTTTTATATTTATTTTTCACTCTGTTCTCTCCCATAGAGTTAGATGAATTTGGAACCCTAAATCCAACATGGTTTGTAGTAGCTCTATGAAACTTGACAAAATAAAGTAGTTCTCAGTTTTGTCTCTATGGTTTGTTTCCTCTTCAAGTAGCCCTAAGCAGAGACTGCGGAAAAGCACTTTCATTGAAAGGGGTTGCCAAGCTTCCAAGAAATTACGAGTTTCCGAAATACCGGCAAATATTTTTTCACCCAAACTTGATGATACGTTTTGGTAATGACAAGTACACACATCCCACTTGGCTCAGCAAATTTTGTTCTTCTAGGTTGGAGCATTCGTTTACATTAGCAGTTTTTATATTTAGGTTTCACTCTGTTCTCTCCTATATAGATAGATGAATTTGGAACCCTAAATCCAACATGGTTTGTAGTAGCTCTATGAAACTTGACAAAATAAAGTAGTTCTCAGTTTTGTCTCTATGGTTTGTTTCCTCTTCAAGTACCCTAAGCAGAGACTGTGGAAAAGCACTTTCATTGAAAGGGGTTGCCAAGCTTCCAAGAAATTACGAGTTTCTCAAATACCGGCAAATATTTTTCACCCAATCTTGATGATACGTGGTGGTAATGAGAAGAACACACGTCCCACTTGGCTCACCAAATTTTGTTCTTCTAGGTTGGAGCGTTCGTTTACAGTAGCAGATTTTATTTTTAAGTTTCCCTCTGTTCTCTCCTATATAGATAGATGAATTTGGAACTCTAAATCCAACATGGTTTGTAGTAGCTCTTTGAAACTTGACAAAATAAAAAAGTTCTCAGTTTTTTCTTTATGGTTTGTTTAATATTCAAGTAGCCCTAAGCACAGACTGTGGAAAAGGACTTTCATTGAGAGGGGTTGCCAAGGTTCTAAGATATAACGAGTTTATGAAATACCAGCACATAATTTTTCACCCAATCTTGATGATAGTTGGTGCTAATGATCAGTACAAAATTCCCACTTGGCTCACCAAATTTTATTCTTCTACGTTGAAGCGTTCGTCTACAGTAGCAGTATTTATATTTAGGTTTCCCTCTGTTCTCTACTATATAGATAGATGAATTTAGAACACTAAATCCAACATGGATTGTAGTAGCTATTTGAAACTTGACAAAATAAAGGAGTTCTCAGTTTTGTCTCTATGGTTTGTTTCCTCTTCAAGTAGCCCTAGGCACAGACTGTGGAAAAGCACTTACATTGAGAGGGGTTGCCAAGCTTCTAAGATTTAACGAGTTTCCGAAATACCAGCAAATATTTTTTCACCCAATCGTGATGATACTTGGTGGTAATGATCAGTACACAAATCCCACTTGGCTCAACAAGTTTTGTTCTTCTAGGTTGCAGCGTTCGTCTGCAGTTGCGGTTTTTATATTTAGGTTTCACTCTGTCCTCTCCTATATAGATAGATGAATTTGGAACTCTATATCCAATATGGTTTGTAGTAGCTCTTTGAAACTTGACAAAATAAAGGAGTTCTCAGTTTTGTTTCTATGGTTTGTCTCCTCTTCAAGTAGCCCTAGGCAAGACTGTGGAAAGCACTTTCATTTGAGAGGGGTTGCCAAGCTTCTAATAATAAACGAGTTTCCGAAATACCAGCAAATATTTTTTTTCACCCAATCTTGATGATTCTTGGTGGTAATGATCAGTACACAAATCCCATTGGCTCACCAAATTTTGTTCTTCTAGGTTAAAGCGTTGGTCTACAGCAGCAGATTTCATTTTTAAGTTTCACTCTGTTCTCTCCTATACAGATAGATGAATTTGGAAGTCTAAATCCAACATGGTTCATAGTAGTTCTTTGAAACTTGACAAAATAAAGGAGTCCTCAGTTTTGTCTCTATGATTTGTTTCGTCTTCAAGTAGCCCTAAGGAGAGACTGAGGAAAAGCATTTTCATTGAGAGTGGTTGCCAAGCTTCTATGAAATAATGAGTTTCTGAAATACCAGCAAATATTTTTTCACCTAATCTTGATGATACTTGGTGGTAATGATCAGTACACAAATCCCACTTACCTCACCAAATTTTGTTCTTCTAGGTTTAAGCGTTCGTCTACTGTAGCAGTTTTTATATTTAGGATTCACTCTGTTCTCTCCTATACAGATAGATGAATTGGGAACTCTAAATCCAACATGGTTTGTAGTAGCTCTTTAAAACTTGACAAAATAAAGGAGTTCTCAGTTTTGTCTCTATGGTTTGTTTCCTCTTCAAGTAGCCCTTGGCACAGACTGTGGAAAAGCACTTTCATTGAGAGGGGTTGCCAAGCTTCTAAGAATTAACGAGTTTCCAAAATACCAGCAAATATTTTTTCACGAAATCTTGATGATACTTGGTGGTAATGATCAGTACACAAATCCCACTTGGCTCACCAAATTTTATTGTAGTTGGTTGAAGCATTAGTCTACAGTATCAGTTTTTATATTTAGGTTTCACTCTGTTCTCTCCTCTATAGATAGATGAATTTGGAACCCTAAATCCAACATGGTTTGTAGTAGCTCTATGAAACCTGACAAAATAAAGAAGTTCTCAGTTTTGTCTCTATGGTTTGTTTCCTCTTCAAGTAGCCCTAAGCAGAGACTGTTGAAAAGCACTTTCATTGAAAGGGGTTGCCAAGCTTCCAAGAAATTACGAGTTTCCGAAATACCGGCAAATATTTTTTCACCCAATCGTGATGATACGTTTTGGTAATGACAAGTACACACATCCCACTTGGCTCAGCAAAGTTTGTTCTTCTAGGTTGGAGCGTTCGTTTACATTAGCAGTTTTTATTTTTAAGTTTCCCTCTGTTCTCTCCTATATAGATAGATGAATTTGGAACTCTAAATCCAACATGGTTTGTAGTAGTTCTTTGAAACTTGACAAAATAAAGGATTTCTCAGTTTTGTCTCTATGGTTTGTTTAATCTTCAAGTAGCCCTAGGCACAGACTGTGGAAAAGCATTTTCATTGAGAGTGGTTGCCAAGCTTCTAAGAAATAATGAGTTTCTGAAATACCAGCAAACATTTTTTCACCCAATCTTGATTATACTTGGTGGTAATGATCAGTACACAAATCTCACTTGGCTCACCAAATTTTGTTCTTCTAGGTTTAAGCGTTCGTCTACTGTAGCAGTTTTTATATTTAGGTTTCACTCTGTTCTCTCCTATACAGATAGATGAATTGGGAACTCTAAATCCAACATGGTTTGTAGTAGCTCTTTGAAACATGACAAAATAAAGGAGTTCTCAGTTTTGTCTCTATGGTTTGTTTCCTCTTCAAGTAGCCTTTGGCACAGACTGTGGAAAAGCACTTTCATTGAGAGGGGTTGCCAAGCTTCTAAGAATTAACGAGTTTCCAAAATACCAGCAAATATTTTTTCACGAAAACTTGATGATACTTGGTGGTAATGATCAGTACACAAATCCCACTTGTCTCACCAAAATTTATTGTAGTAGGTTGAAGCATTAGTCTACAGTATCAGTTTTTATATTTAGGTTTCACTCTGTTCTCTCCTCTATAGATAGATGAATTTGGAACCCTAAATCCAACATGGTTTGTAGTAGCTCTATGAAACTTGACAAAATAAAGAAGTTCTCAGTTTTGTCTCTATGGTTTGTTTCCTCTGCAAGTAGCCCTAAGCAGAGACTGTTGAAGAGCACTTTCATTGAAAGGGGTTGCCAAGCTTCCAAGAAATTACGAGTTTCCGAAATACCGGCAAATATTTTTTCACCAAATCGTGATGATACGTTTTGGTAATGACAAGTACACCCATCCCACTTGGCTCAGCAAATTTTGTTCTTCTAGGTTGGAGCGTTCGTTTACATTAGCAGTTTTTATATTTAGGTTTCACTCTGTTCTCTCCTATATAGATAGATGAATTTGGAACCCTAAATCCAACATGGTTTGTAGTAGCTCTATGAAACTTGACAAAATAAAGTAGTTCTCAGTTTTGTCTCTATGGTTTGTTTCCTCTTCAAGTATCCTAAGCAGAGACTGTGGAAAAGCACTTTCATTGAAAGGGGTTGCCAAGCTTCCAAGAAATTACGAGTTTCCCAAATACCGGCAAATATTTTTCACCCAATCTTGATGATACGTGGTGGTAATGAGAAGTACACACGTCCCACTTGGCTCACCAAATTTTGTTCTTCTAGGTTGGAGCGTTCGTTTACAGTAGCAGATTTTATTTTTAAGTTTCCCTCTATTCTCTCCTATATAGATAGATGAATTTGGAACTCTAAATCCAACATGGTTTGTAGTAGGTCTTTGAAACTTGACAAAATAAAGGAGTTCTCAGTTTTTTCTTTATGGTTTGTTTAATCTTCAAGTAGCCCTAGGCACAGACTGTGGAAAAGGACTTTCATTGAGAGGGGTTGCCAAGCTTCTAAGATATAACGAGTTGATGAAATACCAGCACATAATTTTTCACCCAATCTTGATGATAGTTGGTGCTAATGATCAGTACAAAATTCCCACTTGGCTCACCAAATTTTATTCTTCTACGTTGAAGCGTTCGTCTACAGTAGCAGTATTTATATTTAGGTTTCCCTCTGTTCTCTACTATATAGATAGATGAATTTAGAACACTAAATCCAACATGGATTGTAGTAGCTATTTGAAACTTGACAAAATAAAGGAGTTCTCAGTTTTGTCTCTATGGTTTGTTTCCTCTTCAAGTAGCCCTAGGCACAGACTGTGGAAAAGCACTTACATTGAGAGGGGTTGCCAAGCTTCTAAGATTTAACGAGTTTCCGAAATACCAGCAAATATTTTTTCACCCAATCTTGATGATACTTGGTGGTAATGATCAGTACACAAATCCCACTTGGCTCAACAAGTTTTGTTCTTCTAGGTTGCAGCGTTCGTCTGCAGTAGCGGTTTTTAAATTTAGGTTTCACTCTGTCCTCTCCTATATAGATAGATGAATTTGGAACTCTATATCCAATATGGTTTGTAGTAGCTCTTTGAAACTTGACAAAATAAAGGAGTTCTCAGTTTTGTTTCTATGGTTTGTCTCCTCTTCAAGTAGCCCTAGGCAAGACTGTGGAAAGCACTTTCATTTGAGAGGGGTTGCCAAGCTTCTAAGAATAAACGAGTTTCCGAAATACCAGCAAGTATTTTTTTTCACCCAATCTTGATGATTCTTGGTGGTAATGATCAGTACACAAATCCCATTGGCTCACCAAATTTTGTTCTTCTAGGTTAAAGCGTTGGTCTACAGCAGCAGATTTCATTTTTAAGTTTCACTCTGTTCTCTCCTATACAGATAGATGAATTTGGAAGTCTAAATCCAACATGGTTCATAGTAGTTCTTTGAAACTTGACAAAATAAAGGAGTCCTCAGTTTTGTCTCTATGATTTGTTTCGTCTTCAAGTAGCCCTAAGGAGAGACTGAGAAAAGCATTTTCATTGAGAGTGGTTGCCAAGCTTCTATGAAATAATGAGTTTCTGAAATACCAGCAAATATTTTTTCACCTAATCTTGATGATACTTGGTGGTAATGATCAGTACACAAATCCCACTTACCTCACCAAATTTTGTTCTTCTAGGTTTAAGCGTTCGTCTACTGTAGCAGTTTTTATATTTAGGATTCACTCTGTTATCTCCTATACAGATAGATGAATTGGGAACTCTAAATCCAACATGGTTTGTAGTAGCTCTTTAAAACTTGACAAAATAAAGGAGTTCTCAGTTTTGTCTCTATGGTTTGTTTCCTCTTCAAGTAGCCCTTGGCACAGACTGTGGAAAAGCACTTTCATTGAGAGGGGTTGCCAAGCTTCTAAGAATTAACGAGTTTCCAAAGTACCAGCAAATATTTTTTCACGAAATCTTGATGATACTTGGTGGTAATGATCAGTACACAAATCCCACTTGGCTCACCAAATTTTATTGTAGTAGGTTGAAGCATTAGTCTACAGTATCAGTTTTTATATTTAGGTTTCACTCTGTTCTCTCCTCTATAGATAGATGAATTTGGAACCCTAAATCCAACATGGTTTGTAGTAGCTCTATGAAACCTGACAAAATAAAGAAGTTCTCAGTTTTGTCTCTATGGTTTGTTTCCTCTTCAAGTAGCCCTAAGCAGAGACTGTTGAAAGCACTTTCATTGAAAGGGGTTGCCAAGCTTCCAAGAAATTACGAGTTTCCGAAATACCGGCAAATATTTTTTCACCCAATCGTGATGATACGTTTTGGTAATGACAAGTACACACATCCCACTTGGCTCAGCAAAGTTTGTTCTTCTAGGTTGGAGCGTTCGTTTACATTAGCAGTTTTTATTTTTAAGTTTCCCTCTGTTCTCTCCTATATAGATAGATGAATTTGGAACTCTAAATCCAACATGGTTTGTAGTAGTTCTTTGAAACTTGACAAAATAAAGGATTTCTCAGTTTTGTCTCTATGGTTTGTTTAATCTTCAAGTAGCCCTAGGCACAGACTGTGGAAAAGCATTTTCATTGAGAGGGGTTGCCAAGCTTCTAAGAAATAATGAGTTTCTGAAATACCAGCAAACATTTTTTCACCCAATCTTGATTATACTTGGTGGTAATGATCAGTACACAAATCTCACTTGGCTCACCAAATTTTGTTCTTCTAGGTTTAAGCGTTCGTCTACTGTAGCAGTTTTTATATTTATGTTTCACTCTGTTCTCTCCTATATAGATAGATGAATTTGGAACTCTAAATCCAACATCGTTTGTAGTAGCTCTTTGAAACTTGAAAAAATAAAGAAGTTCTCAGTTTTGTCTCTATGGTTTGTTTCCTCTTCAAATAGCCCTTGGCACAGACTGTGGAAAAGCACTTTCATTGAGAGGAGTTTCCAAGCTTCTAAGAATTAACGTGTTTCCAAAACCAGCAAATATTTTTTCACGAAATCTTGATGATACTTGGTGGTAATGATCAGTACACAAATCGCACTTGGCTCACCAAATTTCGTTCTACTAGGTTGAAGCGTTATTCTACAGTATCAGTTTTTATATTTAGGTTTCACTCTATTCTCTCCTGTAGAGATAGATGAATTTAGAACTCTAAATCCAACATGGTCTTAAGCAGCTCTTTGAAACTTGACAAAATAAAGTAGTTCTCAGTTTTGTCTCTATGGTTTGTTTCCTCTTCAAGTAGCCCTAAGCAGAGACTGTGGAAAAGCACTTTCATCGAAAGGGGTTGCCAAGCTTCAAGAATTTACGATTTTCCGAAATACCGGCAAATATTTTTTCACCCAATCTTGATGATACGTGGTGGTAATGACAAGTACACAAATCCCACTTGGCTCACCAAATTTTATCCTTCTAGGTTGGAGCGTTCGTTTACAGTAGCAGTTTTTATTTTTAAGTTTCCCTCTGTTCTCTCCTATATAGATAGATGAATTTGGAACTCTAAATCCAACATGGTTTGTAGTAGCTCTTTGAAACTTGACAAAAAAAAGGAGTTCTCAGTTTTTCCTTTATGGTTTGTTTCCTCTTCCAGTAGCCCTAGGCACAGACAGTGGAAAAGCACTTTCATTGAGAGGGGTTGCCAAGCTTCTAAGATATAACGAGTTTCTGAAATACCAGCACATAATTTTTCACCCAATCTTGATGATAGTTGGTGCTAATGATCAGTACACAAATCCCACTTGGCTCACCAAATTTTATTCTTCTAGGTTGAAGCGTTCGTCTACAGTAGCAGTATTTATATTTAGGTTTCCCTCTGTTCTCTACTATATAGATAGGTGAATTTAGAACACTAAATCCAACATGGATTGTAGTAGCTATTTGAAACATGACAAAACAAAGGAGTTCTCAGTTTTGTTTCTATGGTTTGTCTCCTCTTCAAGTAGCCCTAGGCAAGACTGTGGAAAGCACTTTCATTTGAGAAGGTTTGCCAAGCTTCTAAGAATAAACGAGTTTCCGAAATACCAGCAAATATTTTTTTTTCACCCAATCTTGATGATACTTGGTGGTAATGATCAGTACACAAATCCAATTGGCTCACCAAATTTTGTTCTTCTAGGTTTTAGCTTGGTTCTACAGCAGCAGTTTTTATTTTTAGGTTTCACTCTGTTCTCTCCTATATAGATAGATGAATTTGGAACACTAAATCCAACATGGTTTGTAGTAGCTCTTTGAAACTTGACAAAACAAAGGAGTTCTCAGTTTTGTTTCTATGGTTTGTCTCCTCTTCAAGTAGCCCTAGGCAAGACTGTGGAAAGCACTTTCATTTGAGAAGGTTTGCCAAGCTTCTAAGAATAAACGAGTTTCCGAAATACCAGCAAATATTTTTTTTCACCCAATCTTAATGATACTTGGTGGTAATGATCAGTACACAAATCCCATTGGCTCAACAAATTTTGTTCTTCTAGGTTAAAGCGTGGGTCTACAGCAGCAGTTTTTATTTTTAGGTTTCACTCTGTTCTCTCCTATATAGATAGATGAATTTGGAACTCTAAATCCAACATGGTTTGTAGTAGCTCTTTGAAACTTGAGGAAAAAAAAAGTAGTTCTCAGTTTTGTTTCTATGGTTTGTTTTCTCTTCAAGTAGCCCTAGGCACAGACTGTTGAAAAGCACTTTCATTGAGACGGGTTGCCAAGCTTCTAAGAAATAACGAGTTTCCGAAATAACAGCAAATATTTTTCCACCCTATCTTGATGATACATGGTGGTAATGATCAGTTCACAAATCCCACTTGACTCACTAAATTTTGTTCTTCTACTTTGAAGCGTTCGTTTACAGGAGCATTAGGTTTCCCTCTATTCTCTCCTATATAGATAGATGAATTTGGAACTCTAAATCCAACATTGTTTGTAGTAGCTCTTTAAAACTTGCCCAAAAAACGTAGTTCTCAGTTTCGTCTCTATTATTTGTTTCCTCTTCAAGTAGCCCTAAGCAGAGACTGTGGAAAACAATTTCATTGAAAGGGGTTGAGAAGCATCCAAGAAATTACGAGTTTCTGAAATACCAGCAAGTATTTTCTCACCCAATCTTGATGGTATGTGGTGGTAATGATCGGTACACAAATCCCACTTGACTCACCAAATTTTGTTCTTCTAGTTTGAAGCGTTCGTTTACAGTAGCAGTTTATATTTTTAGGTTTCCCTCTGTTGTCTCCTATATACATAGATGAATTTGGAACTCTAAATCCAACATGTTTTGTAGTAGCTCATTGAAACTTGACAAAATAAAGGAGTTCTCAGTTTTCTCTCCATGGTTTGTTTCCTCTTCAACTAGCCCAAGGCAAGACTGTGGAAAAACACTTTCATTGAGAGGGGTTCCCAAGCTTCTAAGAATTAACGAGTTTCTGAAATACCAGCAAATATTTTTTCACACAATCTTGATGATACTTGGTAGTAATGATCAGTACACAAATCCCACTTGGCTCAAAAAATTTTGTTCTTCTAGGTTGAAGCGTTCCTCTACAGTAGCAGTTTTTATATTTAGGTTTCCCTCTGTTCTCTCCCATATCAATAGATGAATTAGGAACTCTAAATCCAACATGGTTTGTAGTAGCTCTTTGAAGCTTGACAAAAAAAGTAGTTCTCAGTTTTGTCTCTATGGATTGTTTCCTCTTCAAGTAGCCCTAAGCAGAGACTGTGGTAAAGCACTTTCATTAAAAGGGGTTGCCAATCTTCCAAGAAATTACGAGTTTCCGAAATACCAGCAAATATTTTTTCACCCAATCTTGATGATACGTGGTGATAATTACAAGTACACAAATCACACTTGGATCAACAATTTTGTTCTTCTAGGTTGAAGCGTTTTTTTTTTTTTTTTTTTACTTTGGCAGTTTTTATTTTTAGGTTTCACTCTGTTCTCTCCTATATAGATAGAAGAATTTGGAACTCTAAATCCAACATAGTTTTCAGTAGCTCTTTGAAACTTGATAAAATAAAGTAGTTCTCAGTTTTTTCTCTATGGTTTGTTTCCTCTTCACGTAGCCCTAAGCAGAGACTGTGGAAAAGCACTTTCATTGAAAGGGGTTGCCAAGCTTCCAAGAAATTACAAGTTTCCGAAATACCAGCCAATATTTTTTCACCCAATCTTGAGATACGTGGTAGTAATGACAAGTACACAAATCATACTTGGCTCACCAAATTTTGTTTTTCTAGGTTGAAGCGTTCGTCTACAGTGGCATTTTTTATATTTAGGTTTCACTCGGTTCTCTCCCATAAAGATAGATTAATTTGGAACTCTAAATCCAACACGGTTTGTAGTAGCTCTTTGAAACTTGACAAAAAAAAGTAGTTCTCAGTTTTGTCTCTATGGTTTGTTTCCTCTTCAAGTAGCCCTAAGCAGAGACTTTGAAAAAGCACTTTCATTGAAAGGGTTTACCAATTTTCCAAGAAATTACGAGTTTTCAAAATACCAGCAAATATTTATTCACCCAATATGGATGATACTTGGTGGTAATGACAAGCACACAAATCCCACCTGGCTAACCAAATTTTGTTCTTCTAGGTTGAAGCGTTCCGTTACAGTAGCAGTTTTTATTTTTAGGTTTCACTCTGTTATCTTCTATATAGATAGATGAATTTGGAACTCTAAATCCAACATGGTTTGTAGTAGCTCTTTGAAACTTGACAGATAAAAGTAGTTCTCAGTTTTGTCTCTATGGTTGGTTTCCTCTTCAAGTGGCCCTAGGCAAAGACTGTGGAAAAGCACTTTCATTGAGGGGGTTTGCCAAGCTTTAAGAAAAAATGAGTTTCCGAAATACCAGCAAATATTTTTTCACCCAATCTTGATGATACTTGGTGGTAATGATCAGTACACCACCCCACTTGGCTCACCAAATTTTGTTTTTCTAGGTTGAAGCGTTCGTCTACAGTAGCAGATTTATATTTAGGTTTCACTCAGTTCTCTCCTATATAGATAGATAAATTTGGAACTTGAAATCCAACATTGTTTGTAGTAGCTCTTTGAAACCTGATAAAATAAAGTAGATCTCAGTTTTGTCTCTATGGTTTGTTTCCTCTTCAAGTAGCCCTAGGCACAGACTGTGGAAAAGCACTTTCATTGAGAGGGGTTGAAAGCTTCTAAGAAATAATGAGTTTCCGAAATACCAGCAAATATTTTTTCACCCAATCTGGATTATACTTGGTGGTAATGATTGGTACAAAAATCCCACTTGACTCACCAAATTTTGTTCTTCAAGATTGAAGCGTTCGTCTACAGTAGCAGTTTTTATATTTAGGTTTCCCTCGGTTCTCTCCTATATAGATAGATGAATTTGGAACTCTAAATCCAACATAGTTTGTAGTAGCTCTTGGAAACTTGAAAAAACAAAAGAGTTCTTTGTTTTGTCTCTATGGTTTGTTTCCTCTTCAGGTAGCCCTCTGCACAGACTGTGGAAAAGCCCTTTCATTGTGATGGGTTGCCAAGCTTCTAAGAAATAACGAATTTCCGAAATACCAGCAAATATATTTTCACCCAATCTTGATGATACTTGGTGGTAATGATCAGTACACAAATCCCACTTGGCTCACCAAATTTTGTTCTTCTAGGTTGAAGCGTTCGTCTACAGTAGCAGTTTTTATATTTAGGTTTCCCTCTGTTCTCTCATATATAGATAGATGAATTTGGAATTCTAAATCCAACATGGTTTGTAGTAGCTCTTTGAAACTTGACCAAAAAAAAGTAGTTCTGAGTTTTGTCTCTATGGTTTGTTTCCTCTTCAAGTAGCACTAGGCACAGACTGTTGAAAAGCACTTTCATTGAGACGGGTTGCCAAGATTCTAAGAAATAACGAGTTTCCGAAATACCAGCAAATATTTTTCCACCCAATCTTGATGATACTTGGTGATAATGATCAGTTCACAAATCCCACTTGACTCACTAAATTTTGTTCTTCTACTTTGAAGCGCTCCTTTACAGTAGCATTAGGTTTCCTTCTACTCTCTCCTATATAGATAGATGAATTTGGAACTCTAAATCCAACATGGTTTGTAGTAGCTCTTTAAAACTTGCCCAAAAAACGTAGTTCTCAGTTTTGTCTCTATGATTTGTTTCCTCTTCAAGTAGCCCTAAGCAGAGAATGTGGAAAAGCACTTTCATTGAAAGGGGTTGACAAGCATCAAGAAATTACGAGTTTCTGAAATACCAGCAAATATTTTCTCACCCAATCTTGATGGTACTTGGTGGTAATGATCAGTACACAAATCCCCCTTGAATCACCAAATTTTGTTCTTCTAGTTTGAAGCGTTCGTTTACAGTAGCAGTTTATATTTTTAGGTTTCCCTCTGTTGTCTCCTATATACATAGATGAATTTGGAACTCTAA
Organism: Callospermophilus lateralis; assembly: GCF_048772815.1. NCBI lineage: Eukaryota > Metazoa > Chordata > Mammalia > Rodentia > Sciuridae > Callospermophilus > Callospermophilus lateralis. The sequence continues at coordinate 71,299 of NW_027514203.1, forward strand.
ATCCAACATGTCTTGTAGTAGCTCATTGAAACTTGACAAAATAAAGGAGTTCTCAGTTTTCTCTCCATGGTTTGTTTCCTCTTCAACTAGCCCTAGGCAAGACTGTGGAAAAACACTTTCATTGAGAGGGGTTCCCAAGCTTCTAAGAATTAACGAGTTTCTGAAATACCAGCAAATATTTTTTCACACAATCTTGATGATACTTGGTAGTAATGATCAGTACACAAATCCCACTTGGCTCAAAAAATTTTGTTCTTCTAGGTTGAAGCGTTCCTCTACAGTAGCAGTTTTTATATTTAGGTTTCCCTCTGTTCTCTCCCATATCAATAGATGAATTAGGAACTCTAAATCCAACATGGTTTGTAGTAGCTCTTTGAAGCTTGACAAAAAAAAGTAGTTCTCAGTTTTGTCTCTATGGTATGTTTCCTCTTCAAGTAGCCCTAAGCAGAGACTGTGGTAAAGCACTTTCATTGAAAGGGGTTGCCAATCTTCCAAGAAATTACGAGTTTCCGAAATACCAGCAAATATTTTTTCACCCAATCTTGATGATACGTGGTGGTAATGACAAGTACACAAATCCCACTTGGCTCAACAATTTTGTTCTTCTAGGTTGAAGCGTTTTTTTTTTTTTTACTTTAGCAGTTTTTATTTTTAGGTTTCACTCTGTTCTCTCCTATATAGATAGATGAATTTGGAACTCTAAATCCAACATAGTTTTCAGTAGCTCTTTGAAACTTGATAAAATAAAGTAGTTCTCAGTTTTTTCTCTATGGTTTCTTTCCTCTTCACGTAGCCCTAAGCAGAGACTGTGGAAAAACACTTTCATTGAAAGGGGTTGCCAAGCTTCCAAGAAATTACAAGTTTCCGAAATACCAGCCAATATTTTTTCACCCAATCTTGAGGTACGTGGTGGTAATGACAAGTACACAAATCCCACTTGGCTCACCAAATTTTGTTTTTCTAGGTTGAAGCGTTCGTCTACAGTGGCATTTTTTATATTTAGGTTTCACTCGGTTCTCTCCCATAAAGATAGATTAATTTGGAACTCTAAATCCAACACGGTTTGCAGTAGCTCTTTGAAACTTGACAAAAAAAAGTAGTTCTCAGTTTTGTCTCTATGGTTTGTTTCCTCTTCAAGTATCCCTAAGCAGAGACTTTGAAAAAGCACTTTCATTGAAAGGGGTTACCAATTTTCCAGGAAATTACGAGTTTTCAAAATACCAGCAAATATTTATTCACCCAATATGGATGATACTTGGTGGTAATGACAAGCACACAAATCCCACCTGGCTAACCAAATTTTGTTCTTCTAGGTTGAAGCGTTCCGTTACAGTAGCAGTTTTTATTTTTAGGTTTCACTCTGTTATCTTCTATATAGATAGATGAATTTGGAACTCTAAATCCAACATGGTTTGTAGTAGCTCTTTGAAACTTGACAGATTAAAGTAGTTCTCAGTTTTGTCTCTATGGTTGGTTTCCTCTTCAAGTGGCCCTAGGCAAAGACTGTGGAAAAGCACTTTCATTGAGGGGGTTTGCCAAGCTTTAAGAAAAAACGAGTTTCCGAAATACCAGCAAATATTTTTTCACCCAATCTTGATGATACTTGGTGGTAATGATCAGTACACCACCCCACTTGGCTCACCAAATTTTGTTCTTCTAGGTTGAAGCGTTCGTCTACAGTAGCAGATTTATATTTAGGTTTCACTCAGTTCTCTCCTATATAGATAGATAAATTTGGAACTTGAAATCCAACATGGTTTGTAGTAGCTCTTTGAAACTTGATAAAATAAAGTAGATCTCAGTTTTGTCTCTATGGTTTGTTTCCTCTTCAAGTAGCCCTAGGCACAGACTGTGGAAAAGCACTTTCATTGAGAGGGGTTGAAAGCTTCTAAGAAATAATGAGTTTCCGAAATACCAGCAAATATTTTTTCACCCAATCTTGATTATACTTGGTGGTAATGATTGGTACAAAAATCCCACTTGACTCACCAAATTTTGTTCTTCAAGATTAAAGCGTTCGTCTACAGTAGCAGTTTTTATATTTAGGTTTCCCTCGGTTCTCTCCTATATAGATAGATGAATTTGGAACTCTAAATCCAACATAGTTTGTAGTAGCTCTTGGAAACTTGAAAAAACAAAAGAGTTCTTTGTTTTGTCTCTATGGTTTGTTTCCTCTTCAGGTAGCCCTCTGCACAGACTGTGGAAAAGCCCTTTCATTGAGATGGGTTGCCAAGCTTCTAAGAAATAACGAATTTGCGAAATACCAGCAAATATATTTTCACCCAATCTTGATGATACTTGGTGGTAATGATCAGTACACAAATCCCACTTGGCTCACCAAATTTTGTTCTTCTAGGTTGAAGCGTTCGTCTACAGTAGCAGTTTTTATATTTAGGTTTCCCTCTGTTCTCTCCTATATAGATAGATGAATTTGGAACTCTAAATCCAACATGGTTCGTAGTAGCTCTTGGAAACTTGAATATATAAAGGAGTTCTCAGTTTTGCCTCTATGGTTTGTTTCCTTTTCAAGTAGCCCTAGGCACAGAGTGGAAAAGCACTTTCATCGAGAGAGGCTGCCAAGCTTCAAAGAATTAACGAGTTTCCGATATTCCAGCAAATATTTTTTCAATCAATCTTGATGATACTTGGTGGTAATGATCAGTTCACAAATCCCACTTGGCTCACCAAATTTTGTTCTTCTAGGTTGAATCGTTCGTCTACATTAGCAGATTTTATTTAGGTTTCCCTCTGCTCTCTCCTATATAGATAGATGAATTTGGAACTCTAAATCCAACATGGTTCGAAGTAGCTCTTGGAAACCTGACAAAATAAAGGAGTTCTCAGTTTTGTCTCTATGGTTTGTTTTCTCTTCAAGTAGCCATAGGCGCAGACGGTGGAAAAGCAAATTCATTGAGAGGGGTTGCCAAGCTTCTAAGAATTAACGAGTTTCCGAAATACCAGGAAATGTTTTTTCACCCAATTTTGATTATACTTGGTGGTAATGATCAGTACACAAATCCCACTTGGCTCACCAAATTTTGTTCTACTAGGTTGAAGCGTTCGTCTACAGTAGCAGTTTTTATATTTAGGTTTCCCTCTGTTCTCTCCTATATAGATAGATGAATTTGGAACTCTAAATCCAACATGGCTTTTAGTAACTCTTTGAAACTTGACAAAATGAAGGAGTTCTCAGTTTTGTCTCTATGGTTTTTTTCCTCTTTAAGTAGCCCTAAGCACAGACTGTGGAAAAGCATTTTCATCGAGAGGGGCTGCCAAGCTTCTAAGAATTAAGGAGTTTCCGATATTCCAGCAAATATTTTTTCACCCAATCTTGATGATACTTGGTGGTAATGATCAATACACAAATCCCACTTGGCTCACCAAATTTTGTTCTTCTAGGTTGAAGCGTTCGTCTACAGTAGCAGTATTTATATTTAGGTTTCCCTCTGTTCTCTCCTATAGAGATAGATGAATTTGGAACATTAATCCAACATGGTTCGTAGTAGCTCTTTGAAACTTGACAAAATAAAGGAGTTCTCAGATTTCTCTATGGTTTGTTTCCTCTTCCAGTAGCCCTAAGCAAAAACTGTGGAAAAGCCCTTTTATTGAACGGGGTTGCCAACTTACAAGAAATTACGAGTTTCCGAAATACCAGCAAATATTTTTCACCCAATCTTGATGATACGTGGTGGTAATGATCAGTACACAAATCCCACTTGGCTCAACAAATTTTGTTCTTCAAGGTTGAAGCGTTCGTCTACAAAAGCAGTTTTTATATTTAGGTTTCCCTCTGTTCTCTCCTATATAGTTAGATGAATTTGGAACTCTAAATACAACATGGTTTGTAGTAGCTCTTTGAAACTTGACAAAATAAAGGAGGTCTCAGTTTTGTCTCTGTGGTTTGTTTCCTCTTCAAGTAGCCCTAGGGAGAGACTGTGGAAAAGCAAATTCATTGAGAGGGGTTGCCAAGCTTCTAAGAATTAACGAGTTTCCGAAATACCAGCAAATATTTTTTCACCCAATCTTGATGATACTTGTTGGTAATGATCAGTACACAAACCCCACTTGGCTCAACAAATTTTGTTCTTCCAGGTTGAAGCGTTCGTCTACATATATTTAGGTTTCCCTCTGTTCTCTCCTATATAGTTAGATGAATTTGGAACTCTAAATCCAACATGGTTCGTAGTAGCTCTTTGAAACTTGACAAAATAAAGGAGTTCTCAGTTTTGTCTCTATGGTTTGTTTCCTCTTTAAGTAGCCCTAGGCACAGAATGTGGAAAAGTACTTTCATTGAGAAGGGTTGCCAACCTTCTAAGAATTAACGAGTTACCGAAATACCAGCAAATATTTTTTCAACCAATGTTGATGATACTTGGTGGTAATGATCAGTAAACAAATCCCACTTGGATCACCAAATTTTGTTCTTCTAGGTTGAAGCGTTCGTCTACAAAAGCAGTTTTTATATTTAGGTTTCCCTCTGTTCTATCCTATATAGTTAGATGAATTTGGAACTCTAAATCCAACATGGTTTGTAGTAGCTCTTTGAAACTTGACAAAATAAAGGAGGTCTCAGTTTTGTCTCTGTGGTTAGTTTCCTCTTCAAGTAGCCCTAGGGAGAGACTGTGGAAAAGCACTTTCATTGAGAGGGGTTGCCAAGCTTCTAAGAATTAACGAGTTTCCGAAATACCAGCAAATATTTTTTCACCCAATCTTGATGATACTTGGTGGTAATGATCAGTACACAAACGCCACTTGGCTCAATAAATTTTGTTCTTCCAGGTTGAAGCGTTCGTCTACATATATTTAGGTTTCCCTCTGTTCTCTCCTATATAGTTAGATGAATTTGGAACTCTAAATCCAACATGGTTCGTAGTACCTCTTTGAAACTTGACAAAATGAAGGAGTTCTCAGTTTTGTCTCTATGGTTTGTTTCCTCTTTAAGTAGCCCTAGGCACAGAATGTGGAAAAGTACTTTCATTGAGAAGGGTTGCCAACCTTCTAAGAATTAACTAGTTACCGAAATACCAGCAAATATTTTTTCACCCAATGTTGATGATACTTGGTGGTAATGATCAGTAAACAAATTCCACTTGGATCACCAAATTTTGTTCTTCTAGGTTGAAGCGTTCGTCTACAGTAGCAGTTTTTATATTTAGGTTTCCCTCTCTTCACTCCTATATAGATAGATGAATTTGGAACACTAAATCCAAGATGGTTCGTAATAGCTCTTTGAAACTTGACAAAATAAAGGAGTTCTCAGATTTTTCTCTATTGTTTGTTTCCTCTTCCAGTAGCCCTAAGCAAAAACTGTTGAAAAGCACTTCTATTGAAAAGGGTTGCCAACTTACAAGAAATTACGAGTTTCCGAAATACCAGCAAATATTTTTTCACCCAATCTTGACGATCGTTGTGGTAATGATCAGTACACAAATCCCACTTGGCTCACCAAATTTTGTTCTTCTAGGTTGAAGCTTTCGTCCCCAGTAGCAGTTTTTATATTTAGGTTTCCCTCTGTTCTCTCCTATATAGATAGATGAATTTGCAACTCTAAATCTAACATGGTTTGTTGTAGCTCTTTGATACTTGACAGAAAAAGGAGTTCTCAGTTTTGTCTCTATGGTTTGTTTCCTCTTCAAGTAGCCCTAGGCTCAGACTGTGGAAAAGCACTTTCATTGAGAGGGGTTGCAAACCTTCTAAGACTTAAGGAGATTCCGAAATACCAGCAAATATTTTTTCACCCAATCTTGATGATACTTGGTGGTAAAGATCAATACACAAATCCCACTTGCCTCACCAAATTTTATTCTTCTAGGTTGAAGCGTTCGTCTACAGTAGCAGTTTTTAATTTATGTTTCCCTCTGTTCTCTCCTATATAGATAGATGAAATTCTAACTCTAAATCCAACATGGTTCGTTGTAGCTCTTGGAAACTTGACAATATAAAGGAGTTCTCAGTTTTTTCTCTATGGTGTGTTTCCTTTTCAAGTAGCCCTAGGCACAGACTGTGGAAAAGCACTTTCATCGAGAGGAGTTGCCAAGCTTCTATGAATTAACGAGTTTCCGATATACCAGCAAATATTTTTTCACCCAATCTTGATGATACTTGGTGGTAATGATCAGTACACAAATCCCACTTGGCTCACCAAATTTTGATCTTCTAGGTTGAAGCGTTCGTCAACAGTAGCATTTTTTATATTTAGGTTTCCTTCTGTTCTCTCCTATATAGATAGATGAATTTGGAACTCTAAAACCAACATGGTTCGTAGTAGCATTTTGAAACTTGACAAAATAAAGGAGTTCTCAGTGTTGTCTCTATGGTTTGTTTCCTCTTTAAGTAGCCCTAGGCACAGACTGTGGAAAAGCCCTTTCATTGAGAAGGGTTGCCAACCTTCTAAGAATTAACGAGTTACCGAAATACCAGCAAATATTTATTCACCCAATCTTGATGATACTTGGTAGTAATGATCAGTACGCAAATTCCACTGGGCTCACCAAATTTTATTCTTCTAGGTTGAAGCGTTCATGTACATTAGCAGTTTTTATATTTAGGTTTCCCTCTGTTCTCTACTATATAGATAGATGAATTTGGAACTCTAAATCCAACATGGTTCGTAGTAGCTCTTGGAAACTTGACAATATAAAGGAGTTCTCAGTTTTTTGTCTATGGTTTCTTTCCTTTTCAAGTAGCCCTAGTCACAGACTGTGGAAAAGCAATTTCATCGAGAGGGGTTTCCAAGCTTCTAAGAATTAACGAGTTTCCGATGCACCAGCAAATATTTTTTCACGCAATCTTGATGATACTTAGTGGTAATGATCAGTACACAAATCCCACTTGGCTCACCAAATTTTGTTCTTCTAGGTTGAAGCGTTCGTCTACAGTAGCAGTTTTTATATTTTGGTTTCCTTCTGTTCTCTCCTATATTGATAGATGAATTTGGAACTCTAAATCCAACATGGTTTGTAGTATCTCTTTGATACTTGACAAAATAAAGGAGTTCTCAGTTTTGTCTCTACGGTTTGTTTCCTCTTCAGGTAGCCCTAGGCACAGACTGTGGAAAAGCACTTTCATTGAGAAGGGTTGCCAACCTTCTAAAATTTAACGGGTTTCCGAAATACCAGCAAATATTTTTTCACCCAATCTTGATGATACTTGGTGGTATTGATCAGTACACAAATCCCACTTGGCTGATTAAATTTTGTTCTTCTAGGTTGAAGCGTTCATCTACAGTAGCAGTTTTTATATTTAGGTTTCCCTCTGTTCTCTCCTATATAGATAGAAAATTTGGAACTCTAAATCCAACATGGTTCGTAGTAGCTGTTTGAAACTTGACAAAATAAAGGAGTTCTCAGTTTAGTCTCTATGATTTGTTTCCTCTTGAAGTAGCCCTAGGCACAGACTGTGGAAAAGCACTTTCATTGAGAAGGGTTGCCAACCTTCTAAGAATTAATGAGTTTCCGAAATACCAGCAAATAGTTTTTCACCCAATCTTGAAGATACTCGGTGGTAATTATCAGTACACAAATACCACTTGGCTCACAAAATTTTTTTCTACTAGGTTGAAGCGTTCGTGTACAGTATCCGTATTTATATTTAGGTTTCACTCTGTTCTCCCCTATATGGATAGATGAATTTGGAACTCTAAATCCAACATGGTTTGTAGTAGCTCTTTGAAACTTGACAAAATAAAGGAGTTCTCAGTTTTGTCTCTATGGTTTGTTTCCTCTTCAAGTAGCCCTATGCAGAGACTGTGGAATAGCACTTTCATTGAAAGGGGTTGCAAAGCTTCCAAGAAATTACGAGTTTCCAAAATACCAGCAAATATTTTTTCTCCCAATCTTGATGATACTTGGTGGTAATGATCAGTACACAAATCCTACTTGGCTCACCAAATTTTGTTTTTCTAGGTTGAAGCATTCGTCTACAGTAGCAGTTTTTATATTTAGGTTTCCCTCTGTTCTCTCCATTATAGATAGATGAATTTGGAACTCTAAATTCAACATGGTTTGTAGTAGCTCTTTGAAACTTGACAAAATAAAGGAGTTCTCCGTTTTGTCTCTATGGTTTGTTTCCTCTTCAAGTAGCCCTAGGCTCAGACTGTGGAAAAGCACTTTCATTGAGAGGGGTTGCAAACCTTCTAAGACTTAAGGAGATTCCGAAATACCAGCAAATATTTTTTCACCCAATCTTGATGATACTTGGTGGTAAAGATCAATACACAAATCCCACTTGCCTCACCAAATTTTATTCTTCTAGGTTGAAGCGTTCGTCTACAGTAGCAGTTTTTAATTTATGTTTCCCTCTGTTCTCTCCTATATAGATAGATGAAATTCTAACTCTAAATCCAACATGGTTCGTTGTAGCTCTTGGAAACTTGACAATATAAAGGAGTTCTCAGTTTTTTCTCTATGGTGTGTTTCCTTTTCAAGTAGCCCTAGGCACAGACTGTGGAAAAGCACTTTCATCGAGAGGAGTTGCCAAGCTTCTATGAATTAACGAGTTTCCGATATACCAGCAAATATTTTTTCACCCAATCTTGATGATACTTGGTGGTAATGATCAGTACACAAATCCCACTTGGCTCACCAAATTTTGATCTTCTAGGTTGAAGCGTTCGTCAACAGTAGCATTTTTTATATTTAGGTTTCCTTCTGTTCTCTCCTATATAGATAGATGAATTTGGAACTCTAAAACCAACATGGTTCGTAGTAGCATTTTGAAACTTGACAAAATAAAGGAGTTCTCAGTGTTGTCTCTATGGTTTGTTTCCTCTTTAAGTAGCCCTAGGCACAGACTGTGGAAAAGCCCTTTCATTGAGAAGGGTTGCCAACCTTCTAAGAATTAACGAGTTACCGAAATACCAGCAAATATTTATTCACCCAATCTTGATGATACTTGGTAGTAATGATCAGTACGCAAATTCCACTGGGCTCACCAAATTTTATTCTTCTAGGTTGAAGCGTTCATGTACATTAGCAGTTTTTATATTTAGGTTTCCCTCTGTTCTCTCCTATATAGATAGATGAATTTGGAACTCTAAATCCAACATGGTTCGTAGTAGCTCTTGGAAACTTGACAATATAAAGGAGTTCTCAGTTTTTTGTCTATGGTTTCTTTCCTTTTCAAGTAGCCCTAGTCACAGACTGTGGAAAAGCAATTTCATCGAGAGGGGTTTCCAAGCTTCTAAGAATTAACGAGTTTCCGATGCACCAGCAAATATTTTTTCACGCAATCTTGATGATACTTAGTGGTAATGATCAGTACACAAATCCCACTTGGCTCACCAAATTTTGTTCTTCTAGGTTGAAGCGTTCGTCTACAGTAGCAGTTTTTATATTTTGGTTTCCTTCTGTTCTCTCCTATATTGATAGATGAATTTGGAACTCTAAATCCAACATGGTTTGTAGTATCTCTTTGATACTTGACAAAATAAAGGAGTTCTCAGTTTTGTCTCTACGGTTTGTTTCCTCTTCAGGTAGCCCTAGGCACAGACTGTGGAAAAGCACTTTCATTGAGAAGGGTTGCCAACCTTCTAAAATTTAACGGGTTTCCGAAATACCAGCAAATATTTTTTCACCCAATCTTGATGATACTTGGTGGTATTGATCAGTACACAAATCCCACTTGGCTGATTAAATTTTGTTCTTCTAGGTTGAAGCGTTCATCTACAGTAGCAGTTTTTATATTTAGGTTTCCCTCTGTTCTCTCCTATATAGATAGAAAATTTGGAACTCTAAATCCAACATGGTTCGTAGTAGCTGTTTGAAACTTGACAAAATAAAGGAGTTCTCAGTTTAGTCTCTATGATTTGTTTCCTCTTGAAGTAGCCCTAGGCACAGACTGTGGAAAAGCACTTTCATTGAGAAGGGTTGCCAACCTTCTAAGAATTAATGAGTTTCCGAAATACCAGCAAATAGTTTTTCACCCAATCTTGAAGATACTCGGTGGTAATTATCAGTACACAAATACCACTTGGCTCACAAAATTTTTTTCTACTAGGTTGAAGCGTTCGTGTACAGTATCCGTATTTATATTTAGGTTTCACTCTGTTCTCCCCTATATGGATAGATGAATTTGGAACTCTAAATCCAACATGGTTTGTAGTAGCTCTTTGAAACTTGACAAAATAAAGGAGTTCTCAGTTTTGTCTCTATGGTTTGTTTCCTCTTCAAGTAGCCCTATGCAGAGACTGTGGAATAGCACTTTCATTGAAAGGGGTTGCAAAGCTTCCAAGAAATTACGAGTTTCCAAAATACCAGCAAATATTTTTTCTCCCAATCTTGATGATACTTGGTGGTAATGATCAGTACACAAATCCTACTTGGCTCACCAAATTTTGTTTTTCTAGGTTGAAGCATTCGTCTACAGTAGCAGTTTTTATATTTAGGTTTCCCTCTGTTCTCTCCATTATAGATAGATGAATTTGGAACTCTAAATTCAACATGGTTTGTAGTAGCTCTTTGAAACTTGACAAAATAAAGGAGTTCTCCGTTTTGTCTCTATGGTTTGTTTCCTCTTCAAGTAGCCCTAGGCACAGACTGTGGAAAAGCACTTTCATTGAGAGGGGTTGCCAAGCTTCTAAGAATTAACGAGTTTCCGAAATACCAGCTAATATTCTTACAACCAATCTTGATGATACTTGGTGGTCATGATCAGTATACAAATCCCACTTGGCTCACGAAATTTTGTTCTTCTATGTTGAAGCGTTCGCCTACTGTAGTAATTTTTATATTTAGGTTTCCCTCATCTCTACTATATAGATAGATGAATTTGGAACTCTAAATCCACATGGATTGTAGTAATTCTTTGAAACTTGACAAAATAAAGGACTTCTCAGTTTTGTCTCTATGGTTTGTTTCCTCTTCAAGTAGCCCTAGGCACAGACTGTGGAAAGCACTTTCATTGAGAGGGGTTGACAAGTTTCTAAGAATTAACCAGGATCCGAAATAACAGCAAATATTTTTTTTCTCCAATTTTGATGACACTGGGTGGTAATGATAAGTACACAAATTCCACTTGGCTCACCAAATTCTGTTCTTCTAGGTTAAAGCGTTCGTATACAGTAGCAGTTTTTATTTTTAGGTTTCACACTGTTCTTTACTATATCGATAGATGAATTAGGAACTCTAAATCCAACATGGTTTGTAGTAGCTCTTTGACACTTGACAAAATGAAGGATTTCTCAGTTTTGTCTCTATGATTTGTTTCATCTTCAAGTAGCCCAAAGCAGAGACTGTGGAAAAGCACTTTCATTGATAGGGGTTGCCAATCTTCTAAGAATTAACGAGTTTCCGAAATACCAGCAAATATCTTTTCTCCCAATCTTGATGATACTCGGTGGTAATGATAAGTACACAAATTCCACTTGGCTCACCAAATTTTGTTCTACTAGTTTGAAGCGTTCGTCTATAGTATCCGTATTTATATTTAGGTTTCACTCTGTTCTCTCCTATATAGATAGATGAATTTGGAACTCTAAATCCAACATGGTTTGTAGTAGCTCTTTGACACTTGACAAAATGAAGGAGTTCTCAGTTTTGCTTCTATGATTTGTTTCGTCTTCAATTAGCCCAAAGCAGAGACTGTGGAAAAGCACTTTCATTGAGAGGGGTTGCCAAGCTTCAAACATTTAACGAGATTCCGAAATACCAGCAAATATTTTTTCTTCCGATCTTGATGATACTCGGTGGTAATGATCAGTACACAAATCCCACTTGGCTCACCAAAGTTTGTTCTTCTAGGCTTAAGCGTTCGTCTACAGTAGCAGTTTTTATATTTAGGTTTCCCTCTGTTATCTCCTATATAGATAGATGAATTTGGAACTCGAAATCCGACATGGATTGTAGTAATTCTTTGAAACTTGACAAAATAAGGAATTCTCAGTTTTGTCTCTATGGTTTGTTTCCTCTTCAAGTAGCCCTAGACACAGACTGTGGAAAAGCAATTTCATTGAGAGGGGTTGCCAAGCTTCAAAGAATTAAGGAGTTTCCGAAATACCAGCAAATATTTTTTCACCCAATCTTGATGATACAAGGTGGTAATGATCACTACACAAATACCACTTGGCTCACCAAAATTTGTTCTTCTAGTCTTAAGCGTTCGTCTACAGTAGCAGTTTTTATATTTAGGTTTCCCTCTGTTCTCTCCTATATAGATAGATAAATTTGGAACTCTAAACCAAACATGGATTGTAGTAATTCTTTGAAACTTGACAAAATAAAGGACTTCTCAGTTTTGTCTCTATGGTTTGTTTCCTCTTCAAGTAGCCCTAGGCACAGACTGTGGAAAAGCACTTTCATTGGGGGGGGGGGTGTTGTCAAGCTTCAAAGAATTAACGAGTTTCCGAAATACCAGAAAATATTTTTTCACCCAATCTTGATGATACTTTGTGATAATGATCAGTACACAAATCCCACTTGGCTCACCAAATTTTGGTCTTCTAGGTTTAAGCGTTCGTCTACAGTAGCAGTTTTTATATTTAGGTTTCCCTCTGTTCTCTCCTACATAGATAGTTGAATTTGGAACTCTATATCCAACATGGTGTGTAGTAGCTCTTTGAAACTTAACAAAATAAAGGAGTTCTCAGTTTTGTCTCTAAGGTTTGTTTCCTCTTCAAGTAGCTCTAGGCACACACTGTGGAAAAGCACTTTCATTGAGAGGGGTTGCAAAGCTTCTAAGAATTAAAGAGTTTCCGAAATACCAGCAAATATTTTTTCACCCAATCTTGATTATACTGGGTGGTAATGATCAGTACACAATTCCCACTTGGCTCACCAAATTTTGTTCTTCTAGGTTGAAGCGTTCGTCTACAGTAGCAGTTTTTATATTTAGGTTTCCTTCTGTTCTCTCCTATATAGATAGATGAATTTGGAACTCTAAATCCAACATGGCTTGTTGTAGCTCTTTGAAACTTGACAAAATAAAGGAGTTCTCCATTTTGTCTATATGGTTTGTTTCCTCTTCAAGAGGCCTAGGCAGAGACTGTGGAAAAGCACTTTCATTGAGAGGGGTTGCCAAGCTTCTAAGAATTAACGAGTTTCCGAAATACCAGCAAATATTTTTTCACCCAATCTTGATGATACTTGGTGGTAATGATCAGTACACAAATCCCACTTGGCTCACCATATTTTGTTCTTCGAGGTTGAAGCGTTCATCTACAGTAGCAGTTTTTATATTTATTTTTCCCTCTGTTCTCTCCTATATAGATAGATGAATTTGGAACTCTAAATCCAACATGGTTTGTAGTAGCTCTTTGAAACTTGACAAAATGAAGGAGATCTCAGTTTTGTCTCTATGGTTTGTTTCCTCTTTAAGTAGCCCTAAGCAAAGACTGTGGAAAAGCACTTTCATTGAGAGGGGTTGCCAAGCTTCTAAGAATTAACGAGTTTCCGAAATACCAGCAAATATTTTTTCACCCAATCTTGCTGATACTTGGTGCTAATGATCATTACACAAATCCCACTTGACTCACCAAATTTTGTTGTTCTAGGTTGAAGCGTTCGTCTACAGTAGCAGTTTTTATATTTAGGTTTCCCTCTGTTCTCTCCTATATAGATAGATGAATTTTGAACTCTAAATCCAACATGGTTCGTAGTAGCTCTTGGAAACTTGACAAAATAAAGGACTTCTCAGTTTTTTCTCTATGTTTTGTTTCCTCTTCAAGTAGCCTTAGGAACAGACTGTGGAAAAGCACATTCATCGTGAGGGGTTGCCAAGTCTCTAAGAATTAACGAGTTTCCGAAATACCAGCAAATATTTTTTCACCCAATCTTGATTATACTTGGTGGTAATGATCAGTACACAAATCCCTCTTGGCTCACCAAATTTTGTTCTTCTAGGTTGAAGCGTTCTTCTACAGTAGCAGTTTTTATATTTAGGTTTCCCTCTGTTCTCTCCTATATAGATAGATGAATTTGGAACTCTAAATCCAACATGGCTTGTAGTAGCTCTTTGAAACTTGACAAAATGAAGGAGTTCTCAGTTTTGTCTCTTTGGTTTGTTTCCTCTTTAAGTAGACCTAAGCACAGACTGTGGAAAAGCACTTTCATCGAGAGGGGTTGCCAAGCTTATAAGAATAAAAGATTTTCCGAAATAACAGCACATATTTTTTCAACCAATCTTGATGATACTTTGTGGTAATGATCAGTACACAAATCCCACTTGGCTCACCAAATTTTGTTCATCTAGGTTTAAGCGTTCGTCTACAGTAGCAGTTTTTATATTTAGGTTTCCCTCTGTTCTCTCCTATATAGAGAGATTAATTTGGAACTCTAAATCCAACATGGTTCATTGTAGCTCTTTGAAACTTGACAAAATAAAGGAGTTCTCAGTTTTGTCTCTATGGTTTGTTTCCCCTTCAGTAGCCCTAGGCACACACTGTGGAAAAGCAATTTCATTGAGAGAGGTTGCAAATCTTCAAAAAATTTACGAGTTTCCGAAATACCAGCAAATATTTATTCACCCAATCTCTATGATACTTGGTGGTAATGATCAGTACACAAATCCCACTTGGCTCACCAAATATTGTACTTCTAGGTTGAAGCGTTCGTCTACAGTAGCAGTTTTTATATTTAGGTTTCCCTCTGTTCTCTCCTATATAGATAGATGAATTTGGAACTCTAAATCCAACATGGCTTGTTGTAGCTCTTTGAAACTTGACAAAATAAAGGAGATCTCAGTTTTGTCTCTATGTATTGTTTCCTCTTCAAGAGGCCTAGGCAGAGACTGTGGAAAAGCACTTTCATTGAGAGGTGTTGCCAAGCTTCTAAAAATTAACGAGTTTCCGAAATACCAGCAAATATTTTTTCACCCAATCTTGATGATACTTGCTGGTAATGATCAGTACACAAATCCCACTTGGCTCACCAAATTTTGTTCTTCGAGGTTGAAGCGTTCGTCTACAGTAGCAGTTTTTATATTTATTTTTCCCTCTGTTCTCTCCTATATAGATAGATGAATTTGGAACTCTAAATCCAACATGGTTTGTAGTAGCTCTTTGAAACTTGACAAAATAAAGGAGATCTCAGTTTTGTCTCTATGGTTTGTTTCCTCTATAAGTAGCCCTAAGCAAAGACTGTGGAAAAGCACTTTCATTGAGAGGGGTTGAAAGCTACTAAGAATTAACGAGTTTCCGAAATACCAGCAAATATTTTTTCACCCAATCTTGCTGATACTTGGTGCTAATGATCATTACACAAATCCCACTTGACTCACCAAATTTTGTTGTTCTAGGTTGAAGCGTTCGTCTACAGTAGCAGTTTTTATATTTAGGTTTCCCTCTGTTCTCTCCTATATGGATAGATGAATTTGGAACTCTAAATCCAACATGGTTCGTAGTAGCTCTTGGAAACTTGACAAAATAAAGGACTTCTCAGTTTTTTCTCTATGGTTTGTTTCCTCTTCAAGTAGCCCTAGGCACAGACTGTGGAAAAGCACATTCATCGTGATTGGTTGCCAAGCTTCTAAGAATTAACGAGTTTCTGAAATACCAGCAAATATTTTTTCACCCAATCTTGATTATACTTGGTGGTAATGATCAGTACACAAATCCCACTTGGCTCACCAAATTTTGATCTTCTAGGTTAAAGCGTTCGTCTACAGTAGCAGTTTTTATATTTAGGTTTCCCTCTTTTCTCTCCTATATACATAGATGAATTTGGAACTCTAAATCCAACATGGCTTGTCGTAGCTCTTTGAAACTTGACAAAATGAAGGAGTTCTCAGTTTTGTCTCTTTGGTTTGTTTCCTCTTTAAGTAGCCCTAAGCACAGACTGTGGAAAAGCACTTTCATCAAGAGTGGTTGCCAAGCTTCTAAGAATAAACGATTTTCCGAAATAACAGCACATGTTTTTTCAACCAATCTTGATGATACTTTGTGGTAATGATCAGTACACAAATCCCACTTGGCTCACCAAATTTTGTACTTCTAGGTTTAAGCGTTCGTCTACAGTAGCGTTTTTTATATTTAGGTTTCCCTCTGTTCTCCCCTATATAGATAGATGAAGTTGGAACTCTAAATCCAACATGGTTTGTTGTAGCTCTTTGAATCTTGACAAAATAAAGGAGTCCTCAGTTTTGTCTCTATGGTTTGTTTCCTCTTCAAGTAGTCCTAGGCAGAGACTGTGGAAAGGCACTTTCATTGAGAGGGGTTGCCAAGTTTCTAAGAATTAACGAGTTTCCGAAATACCAGCAAATATTTTTTTCACCCAATCTTGATGATACTTGGTGGTAATGATCAGTACACAAATCCCACTTGGCTCACCAAATTTTGTTCTTCTAAGTAGAAGCGTTCGTCTACAGTATCAGTTTTTATATTTAGGTTTCCCTCTGCTCCCTCCTATATAGATAGATTAATTTGGAACTCTAAATCCAACATGGTTCGTAGTAGCTCTTTGAAACTTGACAAAATAAAGGAGTTCTCAGTTTTGTCTCTATGGTTTGTTTCCTCTTCAAGTAGCCCCAGGCACAGACTGTGGAAAAGCAATTTCATTGAGAGGGGTTGCCAAGCTTCAAAAATTTACGAGTTTACCAAATACCAGCAAATATTTTTTCACCCAATCTCTATGATACTTGGTGGTAAAGATCAGTACACAAATCCCACTTGGCTCACCAAATTTTGTTCTTCTAGGTTGAAGCGTTCGTCTACAGTATCAGTTTTTATATTTAGGTTTCCCTCTGTTCTCTCCTATATAGATAGATGAATTTGGAACTCTAAATCCAACATGGTTCGTAGTAGCTCTTTTAAACTTCACAAAATAAAGGAATTCTCAGTTTTTTCTCTATGGTTTGTTTCCTCTTCAAGTAGCCCTAGGCACAGACTGTGGAAAAGCACATTCATCGTGAGGGGTTGCCAAGCCTCTAAGAATTAACGAGTTTCCGAAATACCAGCAAATATTTTTTCACCCAATCTTGATTATACTTGGTGGTAATGATCAGTACACAAATCCCACTTGGCTCATCAAATTTTGTTCTTCTAGGTTGAAGCGTTCGTCTACAGTAGCAGTTTTTATATTTAGGTTTCCCTCTGTTCTCTCCTATATAGATAGATGAATTTGGAACTCTAAATCCAACATGGTTCGTAGTAGCTCTTTGAAACTTGACAAAAGAAAGGAGTTCTCAGTTTTGTCTCTATGGTTTGTTTCCTCTTCAAGTAGCCCTAGGCACAGACTGTGGAAAATAAATTTCATTGAGAGGGGTTGCCAAGCTTCTAAGAATTAACGAGTTTCCGAAATACCAGCAAATATTTTTTCACCCAATCTTGCTGATACTTCGTGCTAATGATCATTACACAAATCCCACTTGACTCACCAAATTTTGTTGTTCTAAGTTGAAGCGTTCGTCTACAGTAGCAGTTTTTATATTTAGGTTTCGCTCTGTTGTCTCCTATATAGATAGATGAATTTGGAACTCTAAATCCAACATGGTTCGAAGTAGCTCTTTGAAACTTGACAAAATGAAGGAGTTCTCAGTTTTGTCTCTATGGTTTGTTTCCTCTTTAAGTAGCCCTAGGCACAGAATGTGGAAAAGTACTTTCATTGAGAAGGGTTGCCAACCTTCTAAGAATTAACGAGTTACCGAAATACCAGCAAATATTTTTTCACCCAATGTTGATGATACTTGGTGGTAATGATCAGTAAACAAATCCCACTTGGATCACCAAATTTTGTTCTTCTAGGTTGAAGCGTTCGTCTACAGTAGCAGTTTTTATATTTAGGTTTCCCTCTCTTCACTCCTATATAGATAGATGAATTTGGAACACTAAATCCAAGATGGTTCGTAATAGCTCTTTGAAACTTGACAAAATAAAGGAGTTCTCAGATATTTCTCTATTGTTTGTTTCCTCTTCCAGTAGCCCTAAGCAAAAACTGTTGAAGAGCACTTCTATTGAAAGGGGTTGCCAACTTACAAGAAATTACGAGTTTCCGATATACCAGCAAATATTTTTTCACCCAATCTTGACGATCATTGTGGTAATGATCAGTACACAAATCCCACTTGGCTCACCAAATTTTGTTCTTCTAGGTTGAAACTTTCGTCCCCAGTAGCAGTTTTTATATTTAGGTTTCCCTCTGTTCTCTCCTATATAGATAGATGAATTTGGAACTCTAAATCTAACATGGTTTGTTGTAGCTCTTTGATACTTGACAGAAAAAGGAGTTCTCAGTTTTGTCTGTATGGTTTGTTTCCTCTTCAAGTAGCCCTAGGCTCAGACTGTGGAAAAGCACTTTCATTGAGAGGGGTTGCAAACCTTCTAATAATTAAGGAGATTCCGAAATACCAGCAAATATTTTTTCACCCAATCTTGATGATACTTGGTGGTAAAGATCAGTACACAAATCCCACTTGCCTCACCAAATTTTATTCTTCTAGGTTGAAGCGTTCGTCTACAGTAGCAGTTTTTATATTTATGTTTCCCTCTGTTCTCTCCTATATAGATAGATGAAATTCTAACTCTAAATCCAACATGGTTCGTTGTAGCTCTTGGAAACTTGACAATATAAAGGAGTTATCAGTTTTTTCTCTATGGTGTGTTTCATTTTCAAGTAGCCCTAGGCACAGACTGTGGAAAAGCACTTTCATCGAGAGG
>NW_027514204.1:0-89861 GCF_048772815.1 Callospermophilus lateralis
TCATGTTTCAAGTAGCTAGCACAAACCGTGTTTGATTTAAAGTTCTAACTGCATCTGTCAATAATGGAGAAAACAGAGTGAAACCTAAAAATTCAAACTGTTCCTGCAAACGAATGCTTCAACCTAGAAGAACAAAACTTGGGCATCCAAGTGGGAATGGTGTACTGATCATTACTTGAATGTATCATGAAGATTGGATGAAAAATATATGTTGAGATTTCAGGAGACTCTAGTTTTTTAAAAGTTTGGCAACCCCTTTCAATATAAGTGTTATTCGCCAGTCCCTGAATTAGGCTACATCAAGAGGAAACAAACCTTAGGGATATAATGTAGAACTACTTTATTGTGTCAAGTTTCAAGAAGCTAGCCCAAACCGTGTATGATTTAGAGTTTGAACTACATTTGTCAATATAGAAGAAAACAGTGAAATCTAAAAATTCAAACTGTTACTGCAAACGAATGCTTCAACGTAGGAGAATGAACTTGAGCCTCCAGTGGGATTGGTGTACTGATCATTACTTGAAAGTATCATGAAGATTGGATAAAAAAATATATGTTGAGATTTCAGAAGACTCTAGTTTTGGGAAGTTTGGCAACCCCTTTCAATAAAAGTGTTATTCGCCAGTCCTGCATTAGGCTACATCAAGAGGAAACAAACCTTAGAGATAGAACGTAGAACTACAGTATTTTGTCAAGTTTCAAGAAGCTAGCACAAACCGTGTTTGATTTAGAGTTCGAACTGCATCTGTCAATATAGGACAAAACAGAGTGAAACCTAAAAATTCAACTGTTCCTGCAAACGAAAGCTTCAACCTAGGAGAACAAAACTTGGGCATCCAAGTTTGATTGGTGCACTGCTCATTACTTGAAAGTATCATGAAGGTCGGAAGACAAAATATATGATGAGATTTCAGGAGACTGTAGTTTTTGGCAGCCTAACAACGCCTTTCATTGAATGTGTTATTCGCCAGTCTCTGCTTAAGGCTACATCAAGAGGAAACAAACCTTAGGGATAGAACGTAGAACTACTTATTGTGCATGTTTCAAGTAGCTACCACAAACCGTGTTTGATTTAAAGTTCTAACTGCATCTGTCAATATAGGAGAAAACAGAGTGAAACCTAAAAATTCAAACTGTTCCTGCAAACGAATGCTTCAACCTAGAAGAACAAAACTTGGGCATCCAAGTGGGAATGGTGTACTGATCATTACTTGAATGTATCATGAATATTGGATGAAAAAATATATGTTGAGAATTCAGGAGACTCTAGTTTTTTGAAAGTTTGGCAACCCCTTTCAATATAAGTGTTATTCGCCAGTCCCTGCATTAGGCTACATCAAGAGGAAAGAAACCTTAGAGATAGAACGTAGAACTACTTTATTGTGTCAAGTTTCAAGAAGCTAGCACAAACCGTGTTTGATTTAGAGTTCTAGCTGCATCTGTCAATATAGGAGAAAGCAGAGTGAAACCTAGAAATTCAAACTGTAACTGCAAACGAATGCATCAACCTAGGAGAACGAAACTTGGGCATCCAAGTTTGATTGCTGTACTGCTCATTACTTGAAAGTATCATTAAGGTCAGAAAAAAATATGTGTTGAGATTTCAGGAGACTCTAGTTTTTTGGCAGCCTAACAACGCCTTTCATTTAAAGTGTTATTCGCCAGTCTGTGCTGAAGGCTACATCAAGAGGAAACAAACCTTAGGGATAGAATGTAGAACTACTTTATTGTGTCAAGTTTCAAGAAGCTAGCCCAAACCGTGTTTGATTTAGAGTTTGAACTACATTTGTCAATATAGAAGAAAACAGTGAAACCTAAAAATTCAAACTGTTACTGCAAACGAATGCTTCAACGTAGGAGAATGAAACTGAGCATCCAAGTGGGATTGGTGCACTGATCATTACTCGAAAGTATCATGAAGATTGGATGCAAAAATATATGTTGAGATTTCAGAAGACTCTAGTTTTTGGAAGTTTGGCAACCCCTTTCAATAAAAGTGTTATTCGCCAGTAACTGCATTAGGCTACATCAAGAGGAAACAAACCTTAGAGATAGAACGTAGAACTACAGTATTTTGTCAAGTTTCAAGAAGCTAGCACAAACCGTGTTTGATTTAGAGTTCGAACTGCATCTGTCAATATAGGACAAAACAGAGTGAAACCTAAAAATTCAAACTGTTCCTGCAAACGAATGCTTCAACCTAGGAGAACGAAACTTGGGCATCCAAGTTTGATTGGTGCACTGCTCATTACTTGAAAGTATCATGAAGGTCGGAAGAAAAATATATGATGAGATTTCAGGAGACTGTAGTTTTTTGGCAGCCTAACAACGCCTTTCATTGAATGTGTTATTCGCCAGTCTCTGCTTAAGGCTACATCAAGAGGAAACAAACCTTACGGATAGAACGTAGAACTACTTTATTGTGTCAAGTTTCAAGAAGCTAGCACAAACCGTGTTTGATTTAGAGTTCTAGCTGCATCTGTCAATATAGGAGAAAACAGAGTGAAACCTAGAAATTCAAACTGTAACTGCAAACGAATGCATCAACCTAGGAGAACGAAACTTGGGCATCCAAGTTCGATTGGTGTACTGCTCATTACTTGAATGTATCATTAAGGTCCGAAAAAAATATGTGTTGAGATTTCAGGAGACTGTAGTTTTTTGGCAGCCTAACAAACGCCTTTCATTGAAAGTGTTATTCGCCAGTCTGTGCTGAAGGCTACATCAAGTGGAAACAAACCTTAGGGATAGAATGTAGAACTACTTTATTGTGTCAAGTTTCAAGAAGCTAGCCCAAACCGTGTATGATTTAGAGTTTGAACTACATTTGTCAATATAGAAGAAAACAGTGAACCTAAAAATTCAAACTGTTACTGCAAACGAATGCTTCAACGTAGGAGAATGAAACTTGAGCATCCAAGTGGGATTGGTGTACTGATCATTACTCGAAAGTATCATGAAGATTGGATGCAAAAATATATGTTGAGATTTCAGAAGACTCTAGTTTTTGGAAGTTTGGCAACCCCTTTCAATAAAAGTGTTATTCGCCAGTAACTGCATTAGGCTACATCAAGAGGAAACAAACCTTAGAGATAGAACGTAGAACTACAGTATTTTGTCAAGTTTCAAGAAGCTAGCACAAACCGTGTTTGATTTAGAGTTCGAACTGCATCTGTCAATATAGGACAAAACAGAGTGAAACCTAAAAATTGAAACTGTTCCTGCAAACGAATGCTTCAACCTAGGAGAACGAAACTTGGGCATCCAAGTTTGATTGGTGCACTGCTCATTACTTGAAAGTATCATGAAGGTCGGAAGAAAAAATATATGATGAGATTTCAGGAGACTGTAGTTTTTTGGCAGCCTAACAACGCCTTTCATCGAATGTGTTATTCGCCAGTCTCTGCTTAAGGCTACAAAAAGAGGAAACAAACCTTAGGGATAGAAATTAGAACTACTTTATGTGTCATGTTTCAAGAAGCTAGCCCAAACCGTGTTTGATTTAAAGTTCTAACTGCATCTGTCAATATAGGAGAAAACAGAGTGAAACCTAAAAATTCAAACTGTTCCTGCAAACGAATGCTTCAACCTAGAAGAACAAAACTTGGGGATCCAAGTGGGAATGGTGTACTGATCATTACTTGAATGTATCATGAAGATTGGATGAAAAAATATATGTTGAGATTTCAGGAGACTCTAGTTTTTTGAAAGTTTGGCAACCCCTTTCAATATAAGTGTTATTCGCCAGTCCCTGCATTAGGCTACATCAAGAGGAAACAAACCTTAGAGATAGAACGTAGAACTACTTTATTGTGTCAAGTTTCAAGAAGCTAGCACAAACCGTGTTTGATTTAGAGTTCTAGCTGCATCTGTCAATATAGGAGAAAACAGAGTGAAACCTAGAAATTCAAACTGTTACTGCAAACGAATGCATCATCCTAGGAGAACGAAACTTGGGCATCCAAGTTTGATTGGTGTACTGCTCATTACTTGAAAGTATCATTAAGGTCGGAAAAAAATATGTGTTGAGATTTCAGGAGACTCTAGTTTTTTGGCAGCCTAACAACGCCTTTCATTGAAAGTGTTATTCGCCAGTCTGTGCTGAAGGCTACATGAAGAGGAAACAAAACTTAGGGATAGAATGTAGAACTACTTTATTGTGTCAAGTTTCAAGAAGCTAGCCCAAACCGTGTATGATTTAGAGTTTGAACTACATTTGTCAATATAGAAGAAAACAGTGAAACCTAAAAATTAAAACTGTTACTGCAAACGAATGCTTCAACGTAGGAGAATGAAACTTGAGCATCCAAGTGGGATTGGTGTACTGATCATTACTCGAAAGTATCATGAAGATTGGATAAAAAAATATATGTTGAGATTTCAGAAGACTCTAGTTTTGGGAAGTTTGGCAACCCCTTTCAATAAAAGTGTTATTCGCCAGTCCCTGCATTAGGCTACATCAATAGGAAACAAACCTTAGAGATAGAACGTAGAACTACAGTATTTTTTCAAGTTTCAAGAAGCTAGCACAAACCGTGTTTGATTTAGAGTTCGAACTGCATCTGTCAATATAGGACAAAACAGAGTGAAACCTAAAAATTCAAACTGTTCCTGCAAACGAATGCTTCAACCTAGGAGAACGAAACTTGGGCATCCAAGTTTGATTGGTGCACTGCTCATTACTTGAAAGTATCATGAAGGTCGGAAGAAAAAATGTATGATGAGATTTCAGGAGACTGTAGTTTTTTGGCAGCCTAACAACGCCTTTCATTGAATGTGTTATTCGCCAGTCTCTGCTTAAGGCTACATCAAGAGGAAACAAACCTTAGGGATAGAACGTAGAACTACTTTATTGTGTCATGTTTCAAGTAGCTAGCACAAACCGTGTTTGATTTAAAGTTCTAACTGCATCTGTCAATATACGAGAAAACAGAGTGAAACCTAAAAAATTCAAACTGTTCCTGCAAACGAATGCTTCAACCTAGAAGAACAAAACTTGGGCATCCAAGTGGGAATGGTGTACTGATCATTACTTGAATGTATCATGAAGATTGGATGAAAAAATATATGTTGAGATTTCAGGAGACTCTAGTTTTTTGAACGTTTGGCAACCCTTTCAATATAAGTGTTATTCGCCAGTCCCTGCATTAGGCTACATCAAGAGGAAACACAACCTTAGAGATAGACGTAGAACTACATTATTGTGTCAAGTTTCAAGAAGCTAGCACAAACCGTGTTTGATTTAGAGTTCTAGCTGCATCTGTCAATATAGGAGAAAACAGAGTGAAACCTAGAAATTCAAACTGTAACTGCAAACGAATGCATCAACCTAGGAGAACGAAACTTGGGCATCCAAGTTTGATTGGTGTACTGCTCATTACTTGAAAGTATCATGAAGGTCGGAAGAAAAAATATATGATGAGATTTCAGGAGTCTGTAGTTTTTTGGCAGCCTAACAACGCCTTTCATTGAATGTGTTATTCGCCAGTCTCTGCTTAAGGCTACATCAAGAGGAAACAAACCTTAGGTATAGAACGTAGAACTACTTTATTGTGTCATGTTTCAAGTAGCTAGCACAAACCGTGTTTGATTTAAAGTTCTAACTGCATCTGTCAATAATGGAGAAAACAGAGTGAAACCTAAAAATTCAAACTGTTCCTGCAAACGAATGCTTCAACCTAGAAGAACAAAACTTGGGCATCCAAGTGGGAATGGTGTACTGATCATTACTTGAATGTATCATGAAGATTGGATGAAAAAATATATGTTGAGATTTCAGGAGACTCTAGTTTTTTAAAAGTTTGGCAACCCCTTTCAATATAAGTGTTATTCGCCAGTCCCTGCATTAGGCTACATCAAGAGGAAACAAACCTTAGGGATAGAATGTAGAACTACTTTATTGTGTCAAGTTTCAAGAAGCTAGCCCAAACCGTGTATGATTTAGAGTTTGAACTACATTTGTCAATATAGAAGAAAACAGTGAAATCTAAAAATTCAAACTGTTACTGCAAACGAATGCTTCAACGTAGGAGAATGAAACTTGAGCATCCAAGTGGGATTGGTGTACTGATCATTACTTGAAAGTATCATGACGATTGGATAAAAAAATATATGTTGAGATTTCAGAAGACTCTAGTTTTGGGAAGTTTGGCAACCCCTTTCAATAAAAGTGTTATTCGCCAGTCCCTGCATTAGGCTACATCAAGAGGAAACAAACCTTAGAGATAGAACGTAGAACTACAGTATTTTGTCAAGTTTCAAGAAGCTAGCACAAACCGTGTTTGATTTAGAGTTCGAACTGCATCTGTCAATATAGGACAAAACAGAGTGAAACCTAAAAATTCAAACTGTTCCTGCAAACGAATGCTTCAACCTAGGAGAACGAAACTTGGGCATCCAAGTTTGATTGGTGCACTGCTCATTACTTGAAAGTATCATGAAGGTCGGAAGAAAATATATATGATGAGATTTCAGGAGACTGTAGTTTTTTGGCAGCCTAACAACGCCTTTCATCGAATGTGTTATTCGCCAGTCTCTGCTTAAGGCTACAACAAGAGGAAACAAACCTTAGGGATAGAACGTAGAACTACTTTATTGTGTCATGTTTCAAGTAGCTAGCACAAACCGTGTTTGATTTAAAGTTCTAACTGCATCTGTCAATATAGGAGAAAAC
The DNA here is from genome assembly GCF_048772815.1 of Callospermophilus lateralis. NCBI lineage: Eukaryota > Metazoa > Chordata > Mammalia > Rodentia > Sciuridae > Callospermophilus > Callospermophilus lateralis. The sequence continues at coordinate 6,674 of NW_027514204.1, forward strand.
AGAGTGAAACCTAAAAATTCAAACTGTTCCTGCAAACGAATGCTTCAACATAGAAGAACAAAACTTGGGCATCCAAGTGGGAATGGTGTACTGATCATTACTTGAATGTATCATGAAGATTGGATGAAAAAATATATGTTGAGATTTCAGGAGACTCTAGTTTTTTGAAAGTTTGGCAACCCCTTTCAATATAAGTGTTATTCGCCAGTCCCTGCATTAGGCTACATCAAGAGGAAACAAACCTTAGAGATAGAACGTAGAACTACTTTATTGTGTCAAGTTTCAAGAAGCTAGCACAAACCGTGTTTGATTTAGAGTTCTAGCTGCATCTGTCAATATAGGAGAAAACAGAGTGAAACCTAGAAATTCAAACTGTAACTGCAAACGAATGCATCAACCTAGGAGAACGAAACTTGGACATCCAAGTTTGATTGGTGTACTGCTCATTACTTGAAAGTATCATTAAGGTCGGAAAAAAATATGTGTTGAGATTTCAGGAGACTCTAGTTTTTTGGCAGCCTAACAACGCCTTTCATTGAAAGTGTTATTCGCCAGTCTGTGCTGAAGGCTACATCAAGAGGAAACAAACTTTAGGGATAGAATGTAGAACTACTTTATTGTGTCAAGTTTCAAGAAGCTAGCCCAAACCGTGTATGATTTAGAGTTTGAACTACATTTGTCAATATAGAAGAAAACAGTGAAACCTAAAAATTCAAACTGTTACTGCGAACGAATGCTTCAACGTAGGAGAATGAAACTTGAGCATCCAAGTGGGATTGGTGTACTGATCATTACTCGAAAGTATCATGAAGATTGGATGCAAAAATATATGTTGAGATTTCAGAAGACTCTAGTTTTGGGAAGTTTGGCAACCCCTTTCAATAAAAGTGTTATTCGCCAGTAACTGCATTAGGCTACATCAAGAGGAAACAAACCTTAGAGATAGAACGTAGAACTACAGTATTTTTTCAAGTTTCAAGAAGCTAGCACAAACCGTGTTTGATTTAGAGTTCGAACTGCATCTGTCAATATAGGACAAAACAGAGTGAAACCTAAAAATTCAAACTTTTCCTGCAAACGAATGCTTCAACCTAGGAGAACGAAACTTGGGCATCCAAGTTTGATTGGTGCACTGCTCATTACTTGAAAGTATCATGAAGGTCGGAAGAAAAATATATGATGAGATTTCAGGAGACTGTAGTTTTTTGGCAGCCTAACAACGCCTTTCATTGAATGTGTTATTCGCCAGTCTCTGCTTAAGGCTACATCAAGAGGAAACAAACCTTAGGGATAGAACGTAGAACAACTTTATTGTGTCATGTTTCAAGTAGCTAGCACAAACCGTGTTTGATTTAAAGTTCTAACTGCTACTGTCAATATAGGAGAAAACAGAGTGAAACCTAAAAATTCAAACTGTTCCTGCAAACGAATGCTTCAACCTAGAAGAACAAAACTTGGGCATCCAAGTGGGAATGGTGTACTGATCATTACTTGAATGTATCATGAAGATTGGATGAAAAAATATATGTTGAGATTTCAGGAGACTCTAGTTTTTTGAAAGTTTGGCAACCCCTTTCAATATAAGTGTTATTCGCCAGTCCCTGCATTAGGCTACATCAAGAGGAAACAAACCTTAGAGATAGAACGTAGAACTATAGTATTTTGTCAAGTTTCATGAAGCTAGCCCAAACCGTGTTTGATTTAGAGTTCGAACTGCATCTGTCAATATAGGACAAAACAGAGTGAAACCTAAAAATTCAAAGTGTTCTTGCAAAAGAATTCTTCAACCTAGGAGAACGAAACTTGGGCATCCAAGTTTGATTGGTGCACTGCTCATTACTTGAAAGTATCATGAAGGTCGGAAGAAAATATATATGATGAGATTTCAGGAGACTGTAGTTTTTTGGCAGCCTAACAACGCCTTTCATCGAATGTGTTATTCGCCAGTCTCTGCTTAAGGCTACAACAAGAGGAAACAAACCTTAGGGATAGAACGTAGAACTACTTTATTGTGTCATGTTTCAAGTAGCTAGCACAAACCGTGTTTGATTTAAAGTTCTAACTGCATCTGTCAATATAGGAGAAAACAGAGTGAAACCTAAAAATTCAAACTGTTCCTGCAAACGAATGCTTCAACATAGAAGAACAAAACTTGGGCATCCAAGTGGGAATGGTGTACTGATCATTACTTGAATGTATCATGAAGATTGGATGAAAAAATATATGTTGAGATTTCAGGAGACTCTAGTTTTTTGAAAGTTTGGCAACCCCTTTCAATATAAGTGTTATTCGCCAGTCCCTGCATTAGGCTACATCAAGAGGAAACAAACCTTAGAGATAGAACGTAGAACTACTTTATTGTGTCAAGTTTCAAGAAGCTAGCACAAACCGTGTTTGATTTAGAGTTCTAGCTGCATCTGTCAATATAGGAGAAAACAGAGTGAAACCTAGAAATTCAAACTGTAACTGCAAACGAATGCATCAACCTAGGAGAACGAAACTTGGACATCCAAGTTTGATTGGTGTACTGCTCATTACTTGAAAGTATCATTAAGGTCGGAAAAAAATATGTGTTGAGATTTCAGGAGACTCTAGTTTTTTGGCAGCCTAACAACGCCTTTCATTGAAAGTGTTATTCGCCAGTCTGTGCTGAAGGCTACATCAAGAGGAAACAAACTTTAGGGATAGAATGTAGAACTACTTTATTGTGTCAAGTTTCAAGAAGCTAGCCCAAACCGTGTATGATTTAGAGTTTGAACTACATTTGTCAATATAGAAGAAAACAGTGAAACCTAAAAATTCAAACTGTTACTGCGAACGAATGCTTCAACGTAGGAGAATGAAACTTGAGCATCCAAGTGGGATTGGTGTACTGATCATTACTCGAAAGTATCATGAAGATTGGATGCAAAAATATATGTTGAGATTTCAGAAGACTCTAGTTTTGGGAAGTTTGGCAACCCCTTTCAATAAAAGTGTTATTCGCCAGTAACTGCATTAGGCTACATCAAGAGGAAACAAACCTTAGAGATAGAACGTAGAACTACAGTATTTTTTCAAGTTTCAAGAAGCTAGCACAAACCGTGTTTGATTTAGAGTTCGAACTGCATCTGTCAATATAGGACAAAACAGAGTGAAACCTAAAAATTCAAACTGTTCCTGCAAACGAATGCTTCAACCTAGGAGAACGAAACTTGGGCATCCAAGTTTGATTGGTGCACTGCTCATTACTTGAAAGTATCATGAAGGTCGGAAGAAAAATATATGATGAGATTTCAGGAGACTGTAGTTTTTTGGCAGCCTAACAACGCCTTTCATTGAATGTGTTATTCGCCAGTCTCTGCTTAAGGCTACATCAAGAGGAAACAAACCTTAGGGATAGAAGGTAGAACAACTTTATTGTGTCATGTTTCAAGTAGCTAGCACAAACCGTGTTTGATTTAAAGTTCTAACTGCTACTGTCAATATAGGAGAAAACAGAGTGAAACCTAAAAATTCAAACTGTTCCTGCAAACGAATGCTTCAACCTAGAAGAACAAAACTTGGGCATCCAAGTGGGAATGGTGTACTGATCATTACTTGAATGTATCATGAAGATTGGATGAAAAAATATATGTTGAGATTTCAGGAGACTCTAGTTTTTTGAAAGTTTGGCAACCCCTTTCAATATAAGTGTTATTCGCCAGTCCCTGCATTAGGCTACATCAAGAGGAAACAAACCTTAGAGATAGAACGTAGAACTATAGTATTTTGTCAAGTTTCATGAAGCTAGCCCAAACCGTGTTTGATTTAGAGTTCGAACTGCATCTGTCAATATAGGACAAAACAGAGTGAAACCTAAAAATTCAAAGTGTTCTTGCAAAAGAATTCTTCAACCTAGGAGAACGAAACTTGGGCATCCAAGTTTGATTGGTGCACTGCTCATTACTTGAAAGTATCATGAAGGTCAGAAGAAAAAATATATGATGAGATTTCAGGAGACTGTAGTTTTTTGGCAGCCTAACAACGCCTTTCATTGAATGTGTTATTCGCCAGTCTCTGCTTAAGGGTACATCAAGAGGAAACAAACCTTAGGGATAGAACGTAGAACTACTTTATTGTGTCATGTTTCAAGTAGCTAGCACAAACCGTGTTTGATTTAAAGTTCTAACTGCATCTGTCAATATAGGAGAAAACAGAGTGAAACCTAAAAATTCAAACTGTTCCTGCAAACGAATGCTTCAACCTAGAAGAACAAAACTTGGGCATCCAAGTGGGAATGGTGTACTGATCATTACTTGAATGTATCATGAAGATTGGATGAAAAAATATATGTTGAGATTTCAGGAGACTCTAGTTTTTTGAAAGTTTGGCAACCCCTTTCAATATAAGTGTTATTCGCCAGTCCCTGCATTAGGCTACATCAAGAGGAAACAAACCTTAGAGATAGAACGTAGAACTACTTTATTGTGTCAAGTTTCAAGAAGCTAGCACAAACCGTGTTTGATTTAGAGTTCTAGCTGCATCTGTCAATATAGGAGAAAACAGAGTGAAACCTAGAAATTCAAACTGTAACTGCAAACGAATGCATCAACCTAGGAGAACGAAACTTGGGCATCCAAGTTTGATTGGTGTACTGCTCATTACTTGAAAGTATCATTAAGGTCGGAAAAAAATATGTGTTGAGATTTCAGGAGACTCTAGTTTTTTGGCAGCCTAACAACGCCTTTCATTGAAAGTGTTATTCGCCAGTCTGTGCTGAAGTCTACATCAAGAGGAAACAAACCTTAGGGATAGAATGTAGAACTACTTTTTTGTGTCAAGTTTCAAGAAGCTAGCCCAAACCGTGTATGATTTAGAGTTTGAACTACATTTGTCAATATAGAAGAAAACAGTGAAACCTAAAAATTAAAACTGTTACTGCAAACGAATGCTTCAACGTAGGAGAATGAAACTTGAGCATCCAAGTGGGATTGGTGTACTGATCATTACTTGAAAGTATCATGAAGATTGGATGCAAAAATATATGTTGAGATTTCAGAAGACTCTAGTTTTGGGAAGTTTGGCAACCCCTTTCAATAAAAGTGTTATTCGCCAGTAACTGCATTAGGCTACATCAAGAGGAAACAAACCTTAGAGATAGAACGTAGAACTACAGTATTTTGTCAAGTTTCAAGAAGCTAGCACAAACCGTGTTTGATTTAGAGTTCGAACTGCATCTGTCAATATAGGACAAAACAGAGTGAAACCTAAAAATTCAAACTGTTCCTGCAAACGAATGCTTCAACCTAGGAGAACGAAACTTGGGCATCCAAGTTTGATTGGTGCACTGCTCATTACTTGAAAGTATCATGAAGGTCGGAAGAAAAAATATATGATGAGATTTCAGGAGACTGTAGTTTTTTGGCAGCCTAACAACGCCTTTCATTGAATGTGTTATTCGCCAGTCTCTGCTTAAGGCTACATCAAGAGGAAACAAACCTTAGGGATAGAACGTAGAACTACTTTATTGTGTCATGTTTCAAGTAGCTAGCACAAACCGTGTTTGATTTAAAGTTCTAACTGCATCTGTCAATATAGGAGAAAAGAGAGTGAAACCTAAAAATTCAAACTGTTCCTGCAAACGAATGCTTCAACCTAGAAGAACAAAACTTGGGCATCCAAGTGGGAATGGTGTACTGATCATTACTTGAATGTATCATGAAGATTCGATGAAAAAATATATGTTGAGATTTCAGGAGACTCTAGTTTTTTGAAAGTTTGGCAACCCCTTTCAATATAAGTGTTATTCGCCAGTCCCTGCATTAGGCTACATCAAGAGGAAACAAACCTTAGAGATAGAACTTAGAACTATAATATTTTGTCAAGTTTCATGAAGCTAGCCCAAACCGTGTTTGATTTAGAGTTCGAACTGCATCTGTCAATATAGGACAAAACAGAGTGAAACCTAAAAATTCAAAGTGTTCTTGCAAAAGAATTCTTCAACCTAGGAGAACGAAACTTGGGCATCCAAGTTTGATTGGTGCACTGCTCATTACTTGAAAGTATCATGAAGGTCAGAAGAAAAAATATATGATGAGATTTCAGGAGACTGTAGTTTTTTGGCAGCCTAACAACGCCTTTCATTGAATGTGTTATTCGCCAGTCTATGCTTAAGGTTAAATCAAAAGGAAACAAACCTTAGGGATAGAAAGTAGAACTACTTTATTGTGTCATGTTTCAAGAAGCTAGCACAAACCGTGTTTGATTTAAAGTTCTAACTGCATCTGTCAATATAGGAGAAAACAGAGTGAAACCTAAAAATTCAAACTGTTCCTGCAAACGAATGCTTCAACCTAGAAGAACAAAACTTGGGCATCCAAGTGGGAATGGTGTACTGATCATTACTTGAATGTATCATGAAGATTGGATGAAAAAATATATGTTGAGATTTCAGGAGACTCTAGTTTTTTGAAATTTTTGCAACCCCTTTCAATATAAGTGTTATTCGCCAGTCCCTGCATTAGGCTACATCAAGAGGAAACAAACCTTAGAGATAGAACGTAGAACTACTTTATTGTGTCAAGTTTCAAGAAGCTAGCACAAACCGTGTTTGATTTAGAGTTCTAGCTGCATCTGTCAATATAGGAGAAAACAGAGTGAAACCTAGAAATTCAAACTCTAACTGCAAACGAATGCATCAACCTAGGAGAACGAAACTTGGGCATCCAAGTTTGATTGGTGTACTGCTCATTACTTGAAAGTATCATTAAGGTCGGAAAAAAATATGTGTTGAGATTTCAGGAGACTCTAGTTTTTTGGCAGCCTAACAACGCCTTTCATTGAAAGTGTTATTCGCCAGTCTGTGCTGAAGGCTACATGAAGAGGAAACAAACCTTAGGGATAGAATGTAGAACTACTTTATTGTGTCAAGTTTCAAGAAGCTAGCCCAAACCGTGTATGATTTAGAGTTTGAACTACATTTGTCAATATAGAAGAAAACAGTGAAACCTAAAAATTCAAACTGTTACTGCAAACGAATGCTTCAACGTAGGAGAATGAAACTTGAGCATCCAAGTGGGATTGGTGTACTGATCATTACTTGAAAGTATCATGAAGATTGGATGCAAAAATATATGTTGAGATTTCAGAAGACTCTAGTTTTTGGAAGTTTGGCAACCCCTTTCAATAAAAGTGTTATTCGCCAGTCCCTGCATTAGGCTACATCAAGAGGAAACAAACCTTAGAGATAGAACGTAGAACTACAGTATTTTGTCAAGTTTCAAGAAGCTAGCACAAACCGTGTTTGATTTAGAGTTCGAACTGCATCTGTCAATATAGGACAAAACAGAGTGAAACCTAAAAATTCAAACTGTTCCTGCAAACGAATGCTTCAACCTAGGAGAACGAAACTTGGGCATCCAAGTTTGATTGGTGCACTGCTCATTACTTGAAAGTATCATGAAGGTCGGAAGAAAAAATATATGATGAGATTTCAGGAGACTGTAGTTTTTTGGCAGCCTAACAACGCCTTTCATTGAATGTGTTATTCGCCAGTCTCTGCTTAAGGCTACATCAAGAGGAAACAAACCTTAGGGATAGAACGTAGAACTACTTTATTGTGTCATGTTTCAAGTAGCTAGCACAAACCGTGTTTGATTTAAAGTTCTAACTGCATCTGTCAATATAGGAGAAAACAGAGTGAAACCTAAAAATTCAAACTGTTCCTGCAAACGAATGCTTCAACCTAGAAGAACAAAAATTGGGCATCCAAGTGGGAATGGTGTACTGATCATTACTTGAATGTATCATGAAGATTGGATGAAAAAATATATGTTGAGATTTCAGGAGACTCTAGTTTTTTGAAAGTTTGGCAACCCCTTTCAATATAAGTGTTATTCGCCAGTCCCTGCATTAGGCTACATCAAGAGGAAACAAACCTTAGAGATAGAACGTAGAACTACTTTATTGTGTCAAGTTTCAAGAAGCTAGCACAAACCGTGTTTGATTTAGAGTTCTAGCTGCATCTGTCAATATAGGAGAAAACAGAGTGAAACCTAGAAATTCAAACTGTAACTGCAAACGAATGCATCAACCTAGGAGAACGAAACTTGGGCATCCAAGTTTGATTGGTGTACTCCTCATTACTTGAAAGTATCATTAAGGTCGGAAAAAAATATGTGTTGAGATTTCAGGAGACTCTAGTTTTTTGGCAGCCTAACAACGCCTTTCATTGAAAGTGTTATTCGCCAGTCTGTGCTGAAGGCTACATCAAGAGGAAACAAACCTTAGGGATAGAATGTAGAACTACTTTATTGTGTCAAGTTTCAAGAAGCTAGCCCAAACCGTGTATGATTTAGAGTTTGAACTACATTTGTCAATATAGAAGAAAACAGTGAAACCTAAAAATTAAAACTGTTACTGCAAACGAATGCTTCAACGTAGGAGAATGAAACTTGAGCATCCAAGAGGGATTGGTGTACTGATCATTACTTGAAAGTATCATGAAGATTGGATGCAAAAATATATGTTGAGATTTCAGAAGACTCTAGTTTTTGGAAGTTTGGCAACCCCTTTCAATAAAAGTGTTATTTGCCAGTCCCTGCATTAGGCTACATCAAGAGGAAAAAAACCTTAGAGAGAGAACGTAGAACTACAGTATTTTGTCAAGTTTCAAGAAGCTAGCACAAACTGTGTTTGATTTAGAGTTCGAACTGCATCTGTCAATATAGGACAAAACAGAGTGAAACCTAAAAATTCAAACTGTTCCTGCAAACGAATGCTTCAACCTAGGAGAACGAAACTTGGGCATCCAAGTTTGATTGGTGCACTGCTCATTACTTGAAAGTATCATGAAGGTCGGAAGAAAAAATATATGATGAGATTTCAGGAGACTGTAGTTTTTTGGCAGCCTAACAACGCCTTTCATTGAATGTGTTATTCGCCAGTCTGTGCTTAAGGCTACATCAAGAGGAAACAAACCTTAGGGATAGAACGTAGAACTACTTTATTGTGTCATGTTTCAAATAGCTAGCACAAACCGTGTTTGATTTAAAGTTCTAACTGCATCTGTCAATATAGGAGAAAACAGAGTGAAACCTAAAAATTCAAACTGTTCCTGCAAACGAATGCTTCAACCTAGAAGAACAAAACTTGGGCATCCAAGTGGGAATGGTGTACTGATCATTACTTGAATGTATCATGAAGATTGGATGAAAAAATATATGTTGAGATTTCAGGAGACTCTAGTTTTTTGAAAGTTTGGCAACCCCTTTCAATATAAGTGTTATTCGCCAGTCCCTGCATTAGGCTACATCAAGAGGAAACAAACCTTAGAGATAGAACGTAGAACTACTTTATTGTGTCAAGTTTCAAGAAGCTAGCACAAACCGTGTTTGATTTAGAGTTCTAGCTGCATCTGTCAATATAGGAGAAAACAGAGTGAAACCTAGAAATTCAAACTGTAACTGCAAACGAATGCATCAACCTAGGAGAACGAAACTTGGGCATCCAAGTTTGATTGGTGTACTGCTCATTACTTGAAAGTATCATTAAGGTCGGAAAAAAAAATATGTGTTGAGATTTCAGGAGACTCTAGTTTTTTGGCAGCCTAACAACGCCTTTCATTGAAAGTGTTATTCGCCACTCTGTGCTGAAGGCTACATCAAGAGGAAACAAACCTTAGGGATAGAATGTAGAACTACTTTATTGTGTCAAGTTTCAAGAAGCTAGCCCAAACCGTGTATGATTTAGAGTTTGAACTACATTTGTCAATATAGGAGAAAGCAGAATGAAACCTAAAAATTCAAACTGTTACTGCAAACGAATGCTTCAACGTAGGAGAAGGAAACTTGAGCATCCAAGTGGGATTGGTGTACTCATCATTACTCGAAAGTATCATGAAGATTGGATAAAAAAATATATGTTGAGATTTCAGAAGACTCTCGTTTTTGGAAGTTTGGCAACCCCTTTCAATAAAAGTGTTATTCGCCAGTCCCTGCATTAGGCTACATCAAGAGGAAACAAACCTTAGAGATAGAACGTAGAACTAGAGTATTTTGTCAAGTTTCAAGAAGCTAGCACAAACCGTGTTTGATTTAGAGTTCGAACTGCATCTGTCAATATAGGACAAAACAGAGTGAAACCTAAAAATTGAAACTGTTCCTGCAAACGAATGCTTCAACCTAGGAGAACGAAACTTGGGCATCCAAGTTTGATTGGTGCACTGCTCATTACTTGAAAGTATCATGAAGGTCGGAAGAAAAAATATATGATGAGATTTCAGGAGACTGTAGTTTTTTGGCAGCCTAACAACGCCTTTCATCGAATGTGTTATTCGCCAGTCTCTGCTTAAGGCTACAACAAGAGGAAACAAACCTTATTGATAGTACGTAGAACTACTTTATTGTGTCATGTTTCAAGTAGCTAGCACAAACCGTGTTTGATTTAAAGTTCTAACTGCATCTGTCAATATAGGAGAAAACAGAGTGAAACCTAAAAATTCAAACTGTTCCTGCAAACGAATGCTTCAACCTAGAAGAACAAAACTTGGGCATCCAAGTGGGAATGGTGTACTGATCATTACTTGAATGTATCATGAAGATTGGATGAAAAAATATATGTTGAGATTTCAGGAGACTCTAGTTTTTTGAAAGTTTGGCAACCCCTTTCAATATAAGTGTTATTCGCCAGTCCCTGCATTAGGCTACATCAAGAGGAAACAAACCTTAGAGATAGAACGTAGAACTACTTTATTGTGTCAAGTTTCAAGAAGCTAGCACAAACCGTGTTTGATTTAGAGTTCTAGCTGCATCTGTCAATATAGGAGAAAACAGAGTGAAACCTAGAAATTCAAACTGTTACTGCAAAGGAATGCATCAACCTAGGAGAACGAAACTTGGGCATCCAAGTTTGCTTGGTGTACTGCTCATTACTTGAAAGTATCATTAAGGTCGGAAAAAAATATGTGTTGAGATTTCAGGAGACTCTAGTTTTTTGGCAGCCTAACAACGCCTTTCATTGAAAGTGTTATTCGCCAGTCTGTGCTGAAGGCTACATCAAGAGGAAACAAACCTTAGGGATAGAATGTAGAACTACTTTTTTGTGTCAAGTTTCAAGAAGCTAGCCCAAACCGTGTATGATTTAGAGTTTGAACTACATTTGTCAATATAGAAGAAAACAGTGAAACCTAAAAATTAAAACTGTTACTGCAAACGAATGCTTCAACGTAGGAGAATGAAACTTGAGCATCCAAGTGGGATTGGTGTACTGATCAGTACTCGAAAGTATCATGAAGATTGGATAAAAAAATATATGTTGAGATTTCAGAAGACTCTAGTTTTGGGAAGTTTGGCAACCCCTTTCAATAAAAGTGTTATTCGCCAGTCCCTGCATTAGGCTACATCAAGAGGAAACAAACCTTAGAGATAGAACGTAGAACTAGAGTATTTTGTCAAGTTTAAAGAAGCTAGCACAAACCATGTTTGATTTAGAGTTCGAACTGCATCTGTCAATATAGGAAAAAACAGAGTGAAACCTAAAAATTCAAACTGTTCCTGCAAACGAATGCTTCAACCTAGGAGAACGAAACTTGGGCATCCAAGTTTGATTGGTGCACTGCTCATTACTTGAAAGTATCATGAAGGTCGGAAGAAAAAATATATGATGAGATTTCAGGAGACTGTAGTTTTTTGGCAGCCTAACAACGCCTTTCATTGAATGTGTTATTCGCCAGTCTCTGCTTAAGGCTACATCAAGAGGAAACAAACCTTAGGGATAGAACGTAGAACTACTTTATTGTGTCATGTTTCAAGTAGCTAGCACAAACCGTGTTTGATTTAAAGTTCTAACTGCATCTGTCAATATAGGAGAAAACAGAGTGAAACCTAAAAATTCAAACTGTTCCTGCAAACGAATGCTTCAACCTAGAAGAACAAAACTTGGGCATCCAAGTGGGAATGGTGTACTGATCATTACTTGAATGTATTATGAAGATTGGATGAAAAAATATATGTTGAGATTTCAGGAGACTCTAGTTTTTTGAAAGTTTGGCAACCCCTTTCAATATAAGTGTTTATTCGCCAGTCCCTGCATTGGGCTAAATAAAGAGGAAACAAACCTTAGAGATAGAACGTAGAACTACTTTATTGTGTCAAGTTTCAAGAAGCTAGCACAAACCGTGTTTGATTTAGAGTTCTAGCTGCATCTGTCAATATAGGAGAAAACAGAGTGAAACCTAGAAATTCAAACTGTAACTGCAAACGAATGCATCAACCTAGGAGAACGAAACTTGGGCATCCAAGTTTGATTGGTGTACTCCTCATTACTTGAAAGTATCATTAAGGTCGGAAAAAAATATGTGTTGAGATTTCAGGAGACTCTAGTTTTTTGGCAGCCTAACAACGCCTTTCATTGAAAGTGTTATTCGCCAGTCTGTGCTGAAGGCTACATCAAGAGGAAACAAACCTTAGGGATAGAATGTAGAACTACTTTATTGTGTCAAGTTTCAAGAAGCTAGCCCAAACCGTGTATGATTTAGAGTTTGAACTACATTTGTCAATATAGAAGAAAACAGTGAAAACCTAAAAATTAAAACTGTTACTGCAAACGAATGCTTCAACGTAGGAGAATGAAACTTGAGCATCCAAGTGGGATTGGTGTACTGATCATTACTTGAAAGTATCATGAAGATTGGATGCAAAAATATATGTTGAGATTTCAGAAGACTCTAGTTTTTGAAGTTTGGCAACCCCTTTCAATAAAAGTGTTATTCGCCAGTCCCTGCATTAGGCTACATCAAGAGGAAACAAACCTTAGAGATAGAACGTAGAACTACAGTATTTTGTCAAGTTTCAAGAAGCTAGCACAAACCGTGTTTGATTTAGAGTTCGAACTGCATCTGTCAATATAGGACAAAACAGAGTGAAACCTAAAAATTCAAACTGTTCCTGCAAACGAGTGCTTCAACCTAGGAGAACGAAACTTGGGCATCCAAGTTTGATTGGTGCACTGCTCATTACTTGAAAGTATCATGAAGGTCGGAAGAAAAATATATGATGAGATTTCAGGAGACTGTAGTTTTTTGGCAGCCTAACAACGCCTTTCATTGAATGTGTTATTCGCCAGTCTCTGCTTAAGGCTACATCAAGAGGAAACAAACCTTAGGGATAGAACGTAGAACTACTTTATTGTGTCATGTTTTCAAATAGCTAGCACAAACCGTGTTTGATTTAAAGTTCTAACTGCATCTGTCAATATAGGAGAAAACAGAGTGAAACCTAAAAATTCAAACTGTTCCTGCAAACGAATGCTTCAACCTAGAAGAACAAAACTTGGGCATCCAAGTGGGAATGGTGTACTGATCATTACTTGAATGTATCATGAAGATTGGATGAAAAAATATATGTTGAGATTTCAGGAGACTCTAGTTTTTTGAAAGTTTGGCAACCCCTTTCAATATAAGTGTTATTCGCCAGTCCCTGCATTAGGCTACATCAAGAGGAAACAAACCTTAGAGATAGAACGTAGAACTAGAGTATTTTGTCAAGTTTCAAGAAGCTAGCACAAACCGTGTTTGATTTAGAGTTCTAGCTGCATCTGTCAATATAGGAGAAAGCAGAATGAAACCTAAAAATTCAAACTGTTACTGCAAACGAATGCTTCAACGTAGGAGAAGGAAACTTGAGCATCCAAGTGGGATTGGTGTACTGATCATTACTCGAAAGTATCATGAAGATTGGATAAAAAAATATATGTTGAGATTTCAGAAGACTCTCGTTTTTGGAAGTTTGGCAACCCCTTTCAATAAAAGTGTTATTCGCCAGTCCCTGCATTAGGCTACATCAAGAGGAAACAAACCTTAGAGATAGAACGTAGAACTAGAGTATTTTGTCAAGTTTCAAGAAGCTAGCACAAACCGTGTTTGATTTAGAGTTCGAACTGCATCTGTCAATATAGGACAAAACAGAGTGAAACCTAAAAATTGAAACTGTTCCTGCAAACGAATGCTTCAACCTAGGAGAACGAAACTTGGGCATCCAAGTTTGATTGGTGCACTGCTCATTACTTGAAAGTATCATGAAGGTCGGAAGAAAAATATATGATGAGATTTCAGGAGACTGTAGTTTTTTGGCAGCCTAACAACGCCTTTCATCGAATGTGTTATTCGCCAGTCTCTGCTTAAGGCTACAACAAGAGGAAACAAACCTTATTGATAGTACGTAGAACTACTTTATTGTGTCATGTTTCAAGTAGCTAGCACAAACCGTGTTTGATTTAAAGTTCTAACTGCATCTGTCAATATAGAGAAAACAGAGTGAAACCTAAAAATTCAAACTGTTCCTGCAAACGAATGCTTCAACCTAGAAGAACAAAACTTGGGGATCCAGGTGGGAATGGTGTACTGATCATTACTTGAATGTATCATGAAGATTGGATGAAAAAATATATGTTGAGATTTCAGGAGACTCTAGTTTTTTGAAAGTTTGGCAACCCCTTTCAATATAAGTGTTATTCGCCAGTCCCTGCATTAGGCTACATCAAGAGGAAACAAACCTTAGAGATAGAACGTAGAACTACTTTATTGTGTCAAGTTTCAAGAAAGCTAGCACAAACCGTGTTTGATTTAGAGTTCTAGCTGCATCTGTCAATATAGGAGAAAACAGAGTGAAACCTAGAAATTCAAACTGTTAAGCAAACGAATGCATCAACCTAGGAGAAAGAAACTTGGGCATCCAAGTTTGATTGGTGTACTGCTCATTACTTGAAAGTATCATTAAGGTCGGAAAAAAAAATATGTGTTGAGATTTCAGGAGACTCTAGTTTTTTGGCAGCCTAACAACGCCTTTCATTGAAAGTGTTATTCGCCAGTCTGTGCTGAAGGCTACATCAAGAGGAAACAAACCTTAGGGATAGAATGTAGAACTACTTTATTGTGTCAAGTTTCAAGAAGCTAGCCCAAACCGTGTATGATTTAGAGTTTGAACTACATTTGTCAATATAGAAGAAAACAGTGATACCTAAAAATTCAAACTGTTACTGCAAACGAATGCTTCAACGTAGGAGAATGAAACTTGAGCATCCAAGTTGGATTGTGTACTGATCATTACTCGAAAGTATCATGAAGATTGGATAAAAAAATATATGTTGAGATTTCAGAAGACTCTCGTTTTTGGAAGTTTGGCAACCCCTTTCAATAAAAGTGTTATTCGCCAGTCCCTGCATTAGGCTACATCAAGAGGAAACAAACCTTAGAGATAGAACGTAGAACTAGAGTATTTTGTCAAGTTTCAAGAAGCTAGCACAAACCGTGTTTGATTTAGAGTTCGAACTGCATCTGTCAATATAGGACAAAACAGAGTGAAACCTAAAAATTCAAACGGTTCCTGCAAACGAATGCTTCAACCTAGGAGAACGAAACTTGGGCATCCAAGTTTGATTGGTGCACTGCTCATTACTTGAAAGTATCGTGAAGGTCGGAAGAAAAAAATATATGATGAGATTTCAGGAGACTGTAGTTTTTTGGCAGCCTAACAATGCCTTTCATTGAATGAGTTATTCGCCAGTCTCTGCTTAAGGCTACATCAAGAGGAAACAAACCTTAGGGATAGAACGTAGAACTACTTTATTGTGTCATGTTTCAAGTAGCTAGCACAAACCGTGTTTGATTTAAAGTTCTAACTGCATCTGTCAATATAGGAGAAAACAGAGTGAAACCTAAAAATTCAAACTGTTCCTGCAAACGAATGCTTCAACCTAGAAGAACCAAACTTGGGCATCCAAGTGGGAATGGTGTACTGATCATTACTTGAATGTATCATGAAGATTGGATGAAAAAATATATGTTGAGATTTCAGAAGACTCTAGTTTTTGGAAGTTTGGCAACCCCTTTCAATAAAAGTGTTATTCGCCAATAACTGCATTAGGCTACATCAAGAGGAAACAAACCTTAGAGATAGAACGTAGAACTACAGTATTTTGTCAAGTTTCAAGAAGCTAGCACAAACCGTGTTTGATTTAGAGTTCGAACTGCATCTGTCAATATAGGACAAAACAGAGTGAAACCTAAAAATTCAAACTGTTCCTGCAAACGAATGCTTCAACCTAGGAGAAACGAAACTTGGGCATCCAAGTTTGATTGGTGCACTGCTCATTACTTGAAAGTATCATGAAGGTCGGAAGAAAAAATATATGATGAGATTTCAGGAGACTGTAGTTTTTTGGCAGCCTAACAACGCCTTTCATCGAATGTGTTATTCGCCAGTCTCTGCTTAAGGCTACAACAAGAGGAAACAAACCTTAGGGATAGAACGTAGAACTACTTTATTGTGTCATGTTTCAAGTAGCTAGCACAAACCGTGTTTGATTTAAAGTTCTAACTGCATCTGTCAATATAGGAGAAAACAGAGTGAAACCTAAAAATTCAAACTGTTCCTGCAAACGAATGCTTCAACCTAGAAGAACAAAACTTGGGCATCCAAGTGGGAATGGTGTACTGATCATTACTTGAATGTATCATGAAGATTGGATGAAAAAATATATGTTGAGATTTCAGGAGACTCTAGTTTTTTGAAAGTTTGGCAACCCCTTTCAATATAAGTGTTATTCGCCAGTCCCTGCATTAGGCTACATCAAGAGGAAACAAACCTTAGAGATAGAACGTAGAACTAGAGTATTTTGTCAAGTTTCAAGAAGCTAGCACAAACCGTGTTTGATTTAGAGTTCTAGCTGCATCTGTCAATATAGGAGAAAGCAGAATGAAACCTAAAAATTCAAACTGTTACTGCAAACGAATGCTTCAACGTAGGAGAAGGAAACTTGAGCATCCAAGTGGGATTGGTGTACTGATCATTACTCAAAAGTATCATGAAGATTGGATAAAAAAATATATGTTGAGATTTCAGAAGACTCTCGTTTTTGGAAGTTTGGCAACCCCTTTCAATAAAAGTGTTATTCGCCAGTCCCTGCATTAGGCTACATCAAGAGGAAACAAACCTTAGAGATAGAACGTAGAACTAGAGTATTTGTGAAGTTTCAAGAAGCTAGCACAAACCGTGTTTGATTTAGAGTTCGAACTGCATCTGTCAATATAGGACAAAACAGAGTGAAACCTAAAAATTGAAACTGTTCCTGCAAACGAATGCTTCAACCTAGGAGAACGAAACTTGGGCATCCAAGTTTGATTGGTGCACTGCTCATTACTTGAAAGTATCATGAAGGTCGGAAGAAAAAATATATGATGAGATTTCAGGAGACTGTAGTTTTTTGGCAGCCTAACAACGCCTTTCATCGAATGTGTTATTCGCCAGTCTCTGCTTAAGGCTACAAAAAGAGGAAACAAACCTTATTGATAGTACGTAGAACTACTTTATTGTGTCATGTTTCAAGTAGCTAGCACAAACCGTGTTTGATTTAAAGTTCTAACTGCATCTGTCAATATAGGAGAAAACAGAGTGAAACCTAAAAATTCAAACTGTTCCTGCAAACGAATGCTTCAACCTAGAAGAACAAAACTTGGGGATCCAAGTGGGAATGGTGTACTGATCATTACTTGAATGTATCATGAAGATTGGATGAAAAAATATATGTTGAGATTTCAGGAGACTCTAGTTTTTTGAAAGTTTGGCAACCCCTTTCAATATAAGTGTTATTCGCCAGTCCCTGCATTAGGCTACATCAAGAGGAAACAAACCTTAGAGATAGAACGTAGAACTACTTTATTGTGTCAAGTTTCAAGAAGCTAGCACAAACCGTGTTTGATTTAGAGTTCTAGCTGCATCTGTCAATATAGGAGAAAACAGAGTGAAACCTAGAAATTCAAACTGTTAAGCAAACGAATGCATCAACCTAGGAGAAAGAAACTTGGGCATCCAAGTTTGATTGGTGTACTGCTCATTACTTGAAAGTATCATTAAGGTCGGAAAAAAAAATATGTGTTGAGATTTCAGGAGACTCTAGTTTTTTGGCAGCCTAACAACGCCTTTCATTGAAAGTGTTATTCGCCAGTCTGTGCTGAAGGCTACATCAAGAGGAAACAAACCTTAGGGATAGAATGTAGAACTACTTTATTGTGTCAAGTTTCAAGAAGCTAGCCCAAACCGTGTATGATTTAGAGTTTGAACTACATTTGTCAATATAGAAGAAAACAGTGATACCTAAAAATTCAAACTGTTACTGCAAACGAATGCTTCAACGTAGGAGAATGAAACTTGAGCATCCAAGTGGGATTGGTGTACTGATCATTACTCGAAAGTATCATGAAGATTGGATAAAAAAAATATATGTTGAGATTTCAGAAGACTCTCGTTTTTGGAAGTTTGGCCACCCCTTTCAATAAAAGTGTTATTCGCCAGTCCCTGCATTAGGCTACATCAAGAGGAAACAAACCTTAGAGATAGAACGTAGAACTAGAGTATTTTGTCAAGTTTCAAGAAGCTAGCACAAACCGTGTTTGATTTAGAGTTCGAACTGCATCTGTCAATATAGGACAAAACAGAGTGAAACCTAAAAATTCAAACTGTTCCTGCAAACGAATGCTTCAACCTAGGAGAACGAAACTTGGGCATCCAAGTTTGATTGGTGCACTGCTCATTACTTGAAAGTATCGTGAAGGTCGGAAGAAAAAAATATATGATGAGATTTCAGGAGACTGTAGTTTTTTGGCAGCCTAACAATGCCTTTCATTGAATGAGTTATTCGCCAGTCTCTGCTTAAGGCTACATCAAGAGGAAACAAACCTTAGGGATAGAACGTAGAACTACTTTATTGTGTCATGTTTCAAGTAGCTAGCACAAACCGTGTTTGATTTAAAGTTCTAACTGCATCTGTCAATATAGGAGAAAACAGAGTGAAACCTAAAAATTCAAACTGTTCCTGCAAACGAATGCTTCAACCTAGAAGAACCAAACTTGGGCATCCAAGCGGGAATGGTGTACTGATCATTACTTGAATGTATCATGAAGATTGGATGAAAAAATATATGTTGAGATTTCAGGAGACTCTAGTTTTTTGAAAGTTTGGCAACCCCTTTCAATATAAGTGTTATTCGCCAGTCCCTGCATTAGGCTACATCAAGAGGAAACAAACCTTAGAGATAGAACGTAGAACTACTTTATTGTGTCAAGTTTCAAGAAGCTAGCACAAACCGTGTTTGATTTAGAGTTCTAGCTGCATCTGTCAATATAGGAGAAAACAGAGTGAAACCTAGAAATTCAAACTGTTACTGCAAAGGAATGCATCAACCTAGGAGAACGAAACTTGGGCATCCTAGTTTGCTTGGTGTACTGCTCATTACTTGAAAGTATCATTAAGGTCGGAAAAAAATATGTGTTGAGATTTCAGGAGACTCTAGTTTTTTGGCAGCCTAACAACGCCTTTCATTGAAAGTGTTATTCGCCAGTCTGTGCTGAAGGCTACATCAAGAGGAAACAAACCTTAGGGATAGAATGTAGAACTACTTTTTTGTGTCAAGTTTCAAGAAGCTAGCCCAAACCGTGTATGATTTAGAGTTTGAACTACATTTGTCAATATAGAAGAAAACAGTGAAACCTAAAAATTCAAACTGTTACTGCAAACGAATGCTTCAACCTAGGAGAATGAAACTTGAGCATCCAAGTGGGATTGGTGTACTGATCAGTACTCGAAAGTATCATGAAGATTGGATAAAAAAATATATGTTGAGATTTCAGAAGACTCTAGTTTTGGGAAGTTTGGCAACCCCTTTCAATAAAAGTGTTATTCGCCAGTCCCTGCATTAGGCTACATCAAGAGGAAACAAACCTTAGAGATAGAACGTAGAACTAGAGTATTTTGTCAAGTTTAAAGAAGCTAGCACAAACCGTGTTTGATTTAGAGTTCGAACTGCATCTGTCAATATAGGACAAAACAGAGTGAAACCTAAAAATTCAAACTGTTCCTGCAAACGAATGCTTCAACCTAGGAGAACAAAACTTGGGCATCCAAGTTTGATTGGTGTACTGCTCATTACTTGAAAGTATCATTAAGGTCGGAAAAAAATATGTGTTGAGATTTCAGGAGACTCTAGTTTTTTGGCAGCCTAACAACGCCTTTCATTGAAAGTGTTATTCGCCAGTCTGTGCTGAAGGCTACATCAAGAGGAAACAACCCTTAGGGATAGAATGTAGAACTACTTTATTGTGTCAAGATTCAAGAAGCTAGCCCAAACCGTGTATGATTTAGAGTTTGAACTACATTTGTCAATATAGAAGAAAACAGTGAAACCTAAAAATTAAAACTGTTACTGCAAACGAATGCTTCAACGTAGGAGAATGAAACTTGAGCATCCAAGTGGGATTGGTGTACTGATCATTACTTGAAAGTATCATGAAGATTGAATGCAAAAATATATGTTGAGATTTCAGAAGACTCTAGTTTTTGGAAGTTTGGCAACCCCTTTCAATAAAAGTGTTATTCGCCAATAACTGCATTAGGCTACATCAAGAGGAAACAAACCTTAGAGATAGAACGTAGAACTACAGTATTTTGTCAAGTTTCAAGAAGCTAGCACAAACCGTGTTTGATTTAGAGTTCGAACTGCATCTGTCAATATAGGACAAAACAGAGTGAAACCTAAAAATTCAAACTGTTCCTGCAAACGAATGCTTCAACCTAGGAGAACGAAACTTGGGCATCCAAGTTTGATTGGTGCACTGCTCATTACTTGAAAGTATCATGAAGGTCGGAAGAAAAAATATATGATGAGATTTCAGGAGACTGTAGTTTTTTGGCAGCCTAACAACGCCTTTCATCGAATGTGTTATTCGCCAGTCTCTGCTTAAGGCTACAACAAGAGGAAACAAACCTTAGGGATAGAACGTAGAACTACTTTATTGTGTCATGTTTCAAGTAGCTAGCACAAACCGTGTTTGATTTAAAGTTCTAACTGCATCTGTCAATATAGGAGAAAACAGAGTGAAACCTAAAAATTCAAACTGTTCCTGCAAACGAATGCTTCAACCTAGAAGAACAAAACTTGGGCATCCAAGTGGGAATGGTGTACTGATCATTACTTGAATGTATCATGAAGATTGGATGAAAAAATATATGTTAAGATTTCAGGAGACTCTAGTTTTTTGAAAGTTTGGCAACCCCTTTCAATATAAGTGTTATTCGCCAGTCCCTGCATTAGGCTACATCAAGAGGAAACAAACCTTAGAGATAGAACGTAGAACTACTTTATTGTGTCAAGTTTCAAGAAGCTAGCACAAACCGTGTTTGATTTAGAGTTCTAGCTGGATCTGTCAATATAGGAGAAAACAGAATGAAACCTAGAAATTCAAACTGTTCCTGCAAACGAATGCATCAACCTAGGAGAACGAAACTTGGGCATCCAAGTTTGATTGGTGTACTGCTCATTACTTGAGAGTATCATTAATGTCGGAAAAAAAATATGTGTTGAGATTTCAGGAGACTCTAGTTTTTTGGCAGCCTAACAACGCCTTTCATTGAAAGTGTTATTCGCCAGTCTGTGCTGAAGGCTACATCAAGAGGAAACAAACCTTAGGGATAGAATGTAGAACTACTTTTTTGTGTCAAGTTTCAAGAAGCTAGCCCAAACCGTGTATGATTTAGAGTTTGAACTACATTTGTCAATATAGAAGAAAACAGTGAAACCTAAAAATTAAAACTGTTACTGCAAACAAATGCTTCAACGTAGGAGAATGAAACTTGAGCATCCAAGTGGGATTGGTGTACTGATCAGTACTCGAAAGTATCATGAAGATTGGATAAAAAAATATATGTTGAGATTTCAGAAGACTCTAGTTTTTGGAAGTTCGGCAACCCCTTTCAATAAAAGTGTTATTCGCCAGTCCCTGCATTAGGCTACATCAAGAGGAAACAAACCTTAGAGATAGAACGTAGAACTATAGTATTTTGTCAAGTTTCATGAAGCTAGCCCAAACCGTGTTTGATTTAGAGTTCGAACTGCATCTGTCAATATAGGACAAAACAGAGTGAAACCTAAAAATTCAAAGTGTTCTTGCAAACGAATTCTTCAACCTAGGAGAACGAAACTTGGGCATCCAAGTTTGATTGGTGCACTGCTCATTACTTGAAAGTATCATGAAGGTCGGAAGAAAAAATATATGATGAGATTTCAGGAGACTGTAGTTTTTTGGCAGCCTAACAACGCCTTTCATTGAATATGTTATTCGCCAGTCTCTGCTTAAGGCTACATCAAGAGGAAACAAACCTTAGGGATAGAACTTAGAACTACTTTATTGTGTCATGTTTCATGTAGCTAGCACAAACCGTGTTTGATTTAAAGTTCTAACTGCATCTGTCAATATAGGAGAAAACAGAGTGAAACCTAAAAATTCAAACTGTTCCTGCAAACGAATGCTTCAACCTAGAAGAACAAAACTTGGGCATCCAAGTGGGAATGGTGTATTGATCATTACTTGAATGTATCATGAAGATTGGATGAAAAAATATATGTTGAGATTTCAGGAGACTCTAGTTTTTTGAAAGTTTGGCAACCCCTTTCAATATAAGTGTTATTCGCCAGTCCCTGCATTAGGCTACATCAAGAGGAAACAAACCTTAGAGATAGAACGTAGAACTACTTTATTGTGTCAAGTTTCAACAAGCTAGCACAAACCGTGTTTGATTTAGAGTTCCAGCTGCATATGTCAATATAGGAGAAAACAGAGTGAAACCTAGAAATTCAAACTGTAACTACAAACGAATGCATCAACATAGGAGAACGAAACTTGGGCATCCAAGTTTGATTGGTGTACTGCTCATTACTTGAAAGTATCATTAAGGTCGGAAAAAAATATGTGTTGAGATTTCAGGAGACTCTAGTTTTTTGGCAGCCTAACAACGCCTTTCATTGAATGTGTTATTCGCCAGTCTTTGCTGTAGGCTACATCAAGAGGAAACAAACCTTAGGGATAGAATGTAGAACTACTTTATTGTGTCAAGTTTCAAGAAGCTAGCCCAAACCGTGTATGATTTAGAGTTTGAACTACATTTGTCAATATAGGAGAAAGCAGAATGAAACCTAAAAATTCAAACTGTTACTGCAAACGAATGCTTCAACGTAGGAGAATGAAACTTGAGCATCCAAGTGGGATTGGTGTACTGATCATTACTCGAAAGTATAATGAAGATTGGGTAAAAAAATATATGTTGAGATTTCAGAAGACTCTAGTTTTTGGAAGTTTGGCAACCCCTTTCAATAAAAGTGTTATTCGCCAGTAACTGCATTAGGCTACATCAAGAGGAAACAAACCTTAGAGATAGAACGTAGAACTACAATATTTTGTCAAGTTTCAAGAAGCTACCACAAACCGTGTTTGATTTAGAGTTCTAGCTGCATCTGTCAATATAGGAGAAAACAGAGTGAAACCTAGAAATTCAAACTGTTCCTGCAAACGAATGCATCAACCTAGGAGAACGAAACTTGGGCATCCAAGTTTGATTTGTGTACTGCTCATTACTTGAAAGTATCACTAATGTCGGAAAAAAAATATGTGTTGAGATTTCAGGAGACTCTAGTTTTTTGGCAGCCTAACAACGCCTTTCATTGAAAGTGTTATTCGCCAGTCTGTGCTGAAGGCTACATCAAGAGGAAACAAACCTTAGGGATATAATGTAGAACTACTTTATTGTGTCAATTTTCAAGAGGCTAGCCCAAACCGTGTATGATTTAGAGTTTGAACTACATTTGTCAATATAGGAGAAAACAGAGTGAAACCTAAAAATTCAAACTGTTCCTGCAAACGAATGCTTCAATGTAGGAGAATGAAACTTGAGCATCCAAGTGGGATTGGTGTACTGATCATTACTTGAAAGTATCATGAAGATTGGATGAAAAAATATATGTTGAGATTTCAGAAAACTCTAGTTTTTGGAAGTTCGGCAACCCCTTTCAATAAAAGTGTTATTCGCCAGTCCCTGCATTAGGCTACATCAAGAGGAAACAAACCTTAGAGACAGAACGTAGAACTATAGTATTTTGTCAAGTTTCATGAAGCTAGCCCAAACCGTGTTTGATTTAGAGTTCGAACCGCATCTGTCAATATAGGACAAAACAGAGTGAAACCTAAAAATTCAAAGTGTTCTTGCAAACGAATTCTTCAACCTAGGAGAACGAAACTTGGGCATCCAAGTTTGATTGGTGCACTGCTCATTACTTGAAAGTATCATGAAGGTCGGAAGAAAAAATATATGATGAGATTTCAGGAGACTGTAGTTTTTTGGCAGCCTAACAACGCCTTTCATTGAATATGTTATTCGACAGTCTCTGCTTAAGGCTACATCAAGAGGAAACAAACTTTAGGGATAGAACGTAGAACTACTTTATTGTGTCATGTTTCAAGTAGCTAGCACAAACCGTGTTTGATTTAAAGTTCTAACTGCATCTGTCGATATAGGAGAAAACAGAGTGAAACCTAAAAATTCAAACTGTTCCTGCAAACGAATGCTTCAACCTAGAAGAACAAAACTTGGGCATCCAAGTGGGAATGGTGTATTGATCATTACTTGAATGTATCATGAAGGTCGGAAGAAAAAATATATGATGAGATTTCAGGAGACTGTAGTTTTTTGGCAGCCTTACAACGCCTTTCATTGAATGTGTTATTCACGAGTCTCTGTTTAAGGGTACATCAAGAGGAAACAAACCTTAGGGATAGAACGTAGAACTACTTTATTGTGTCATGTTTCAAGTAGCTAGCACAAACCGTGTTTGATTTAAAGTTCTAACTGCATCTGTCAATATAGGAGAAAACAGAGTGAAACCTAAAAATTCAAACTGTTCCTGCAAACGAATGCTTCAACCTAGAAGAACAAAACTTGGGCATCCAAGTGGGAATGGTGTACTGATCATTACTTGAATGTATCATGAAAATTGGATGAAAAAATATATGTTGAGATTTCAGGAGACTCTAGTTTTTTGAAAGTTTGGCAACCCATTTCAATATAAGTGTTATTCGCCAGTCCCTGCATTAGGCTACATCAAGAGGAAACAAACCTTAGGGATAGAATGTAGAACTACTTTATTGTGTCAAGTTTCAAGAAGCTAGCCCAAACCGTGTATGATTTAGAGTTTGAACTACATTGTCAATATAGAAGAAAAGAGTGAAACCTAAAAATTAAATCTGTTACTGCAAACGAATGCTTCAACGTAGGAGAATGAAACTTGAGCATCCAAGTGGGATTGGTGTACTCTTCATTACTTGAAAGTATCATGAAGTTTGGATGCAAAAATATATGTTGAAGTTTCAGAAGACTCTAGTTTTAGGAAGTTTGGCATCCCCTTTCAATAAAAGTGTTATTCGCCAGTAACTGCATTAGGCTACATCAAGAGGAAACAAACCTTAGAGATAGAACGTAGAACTACAGTATTTTGTCAAGTTTCAAGAAGCTAGCACAAACCGTGTTTGATTTAGAGTTCGAACTGCATCTGTCAATATAGGACAAAACAGAGTGAAACCTAAAAATTCAAACTGTTCCTGCAAACGAATGCTTCAACCTAGGAGAACGAAACTTGGGTATCCAAGTTTGATTGGTGCACTGCTCATTACTTGAAAGTATCATGAAGGTCGGAAGAAAAAATATATGATGAGATTTCAGGAGACTGTAGTTTTTTGGCAGCCTAACAACGCCTTTCATTGAATGTGTTATTCGCCAGTCTCTGCTTAAGGCTACATCAAGAGGAAACAAACCTTAGGGATAGAACGTAGAACTACTTTATTGTGTCATGTTTCAAGTAGCTAGCACAAACCGTGTTTGATTTAAAGTTCTAACTGCATCTGTCAATATAGGAGAAAACAGTGTGAAACCTAAAAATTCAAACTGTTCCTGCAAACGAATGCTTCAACCTAGAAGAACAAAACTTGGGCATCCAAGTGGGAATGGTGTACTGATCATTACTTGAATGTATCATGAAGATTGGATGAAAAAATATATGTTGAGATTTCAGGAGACTCTAGTTTTTTGAAAGTTTGGCAACCCCTTTCAATATAAGTGTTATTCGCCAGTCCCTGCATTAGGCTACATCAAGAGGAAACAAACCTTAGAGATAGAACGTAGAACTACTTTATTGTGTCAAGTTTCAAGAAGCTAGCACAAACGTGTTTGATTTAGAGTTCTAGCTGCATCTGTCAATATAGGAGAAAACAGAGTGAAACCTAGAAATTCAAACTGTTACTGCAAACGAATGCATCAACCTAGGAGAACGAAACTTGGGCATCCAAGTTTGCTTGGTGTACTGCTCATTACTTGAAAGTATCATTAAGGTCCGAAAAAAATATGTGTTGAGATTTCAGGAGACTCTAGTTTTTTGGCAGCCTAACAACGCCTTTCATTGAATGTGTTATTCGCCAGTCTCTGCTTAAGGCTACATCAAGAGGAAACAAACCTTAGGGATAGAACGTAGAACTACTTTATTGTGTCAAGTTTCAAGAAGCTAGCCCAAACCGTGTATGATTTAGAGTTTGAACTACATTTGTCAATATAGGAGAAAGCAGAATGAAACCTAAAAATTAAAACTGTTACTGCAAACGAATGCTTCAACGTAGGAGAAGGAAACTTGAGCATCCAAGTGGGATTGGTGTACTGATCATTACTCGAAAGTATCATGAAGATTGGATAAAAAAAATATGTTGAGATTTCAGAAGACTCTAGTTTTGGGAAGTTTGGCAACCCCTTTCAATAAAAGTGTTATTCGCCAGTCGCTGCATTAGGCTACATCAAGAGGAAACAAACCTTAGAGATAGAACGTAGAACTACAGTATTTTGTCAAGTTTCAAGAAGCTAGCACAAACCGTGTTTGATTTAGAGTTCGAACTGCATCTGTCAATATAGGACAAAACAGAGTGAAACCTAAAAATTCAAACTGTTCCTGCAAACGAATGCTTCAACCTAGTAGAACGAAACTTGGGCATCCAAGTTTGATTGGTGCACTGCTCATTACTTGAAAGTATCATGAAAGTCGGAAGAAAAAATATAGGATGAGATTTAAGGAGACTGTAGTTTTTTGGCAGCCTAACAACGCCTTTCATTGAATGTGTTATTCGCCAGTCTCTGCTTAAGGCTACATCAAGAGGAAACAAACCTTCGGGATAGAACGTAGAACTACTTTATTGTGTCATGTTTCAAGTAGCTAGCACAAACCGTGTTTGATTTAAAGTTCTAACTGCATCTGTCAATATAGGAGAAAACAGAGTGAAACCTAAAAATTCAAACTGTTCCTGCAAACGAATGCTTCAACTTAGAAGAACAAAACTTGGGCATCCAAGTAAGAATGGTGTACTGATCATTACTTGAATGTATTGTGAAGATTGGATGAAAAAATATATGTTGAGATTTCAGGAGACTCTAGTTTTTTGAAAGTTTGGCAACCCCTTTCAATATAAGTGTTATTCGCCAGTCCCTGCATTAGGCTACATCAAGAGGAAACAAACCTTAGAGATAGAACGTAGAACTACTTTATTGTGTCAAGTTTCAAGAAGCTAGCACAAACCGTGTTTGATTTAGAGTTCTAGCTGCATCTGTCAATATAGGAGAAAACAGAGTGAAACCTAGAAATTCAAACTGTAACTGCAAACGAATGCATCAACCTAGGAGAACGAAACTTGGGCATCCAAGTTTGATTGGTGTACTGCTCATTACTTGAAAGTATCATTAAGGTCGGAAAAAAATATGTGTTGAGATTTCAGGAGACTCTAGTTTTTTGGCAGCCTAACAACGCCTTTCATTGAATGTGTTATTCGCCAGTCTCTGCTTAAGGCTACATCAAGAGGAAACAAACCATAGGGATAGAACGTAGAACTACTTTATTGTGTCAAGTTTCAAGAAGCTAGCCCAAACCGTGTATGATTTAGAGTTTGAACTACATTTGTCAATATAGGAGAAAGCAGAATGAAACCTAAAAATTCAAACTGTTACTCAAACGAATGCTTCAACGTAGGAGAAGGAAACTTGAGCATCCAAGTGGGATTGGTGTACTGATCATTACTCGAAAGTATCATGAAGATTGGATAAAAAAAATATGTTGAGATTTCAGAAGACTCTAGTTTTGGGAAGTTTGCCAACCCCTTTCAATAAAAGTGTTATTCGCCAGTAACTGCATTAGGCTACATCAAGCGGAAACAAACCTTAGAGATAGAACGTAGAACTACAGTATTTTGTCAAGTTTCAAGAAGCTAGCACAAACCCTGTTTGATTTAGAGTTCGAACTGCATCTGTCAATATAGGACAAAACAGAGTGAAACCTAAAAATTCAAACTGTTCCTGCAAACGAATGCTTCAACCTAGGAGAACGAAACTTGGGCATCCAAGTTTGATTGGTGCACTGCTCATTACTTGAAAGTATCATGAAGGTCGGAAGAAAAAATATATGATGAGATTTCAGGAGACTGTAGTTTTTTGGCAGCCTAACAACGCCTTTCATCGAATGTGTTATTCGCCAGTCTCTGCTTAAGGCTACATCAAGAGGAAACAAACCTTAGGGATAGAACGTAGAACTACTTTATTGTGTCATGTTTCAAATAGCTAGCACAAACCGTGTTTGATTTAAAGTTCTAACTGCATCTGTCAATATAGGAGAAAACAGAGTGAAACCTAAAAATTCAAACTGTTCCTGCAAACGAATGCTTCAACCTAGAAGACCAAAACTTGGGCATCCAAGTGGGAATGGTGTACTGATCATTACTTGAATGTATCATGAAGATTGGATGAAAAAATATATGTTGAGATTTCAGGAGACTCTAGTTTTTTGAAAGTTTGGCAACCCCTTTCAATATAAGTGTTATTCGCCAGTCCCTGCATTAGGCTCCATCAAGAGGAAACAAACCTTAGAGATAGAACGTAGAACTACTTTATTGTGTCAAGTTAGAAGAAGCTAGCACAAACCGTGTTTGATTTAGAGTTCTAGCTGCCTCTGTGAATATAGGAGAAAACAGAGTGAAACCTAGAAATTCAAACTGTTACTGCAAACGAATGCATCAACCTAGGAGAACGAAAATTGGGCATCCAAGTTTGATTGGTGTACTGCTCATTACTTGAAAGTATCATTAAGGTCGGAAAATAATATGTGTTGAGATTTCAGGAGACTCTAGTTTTTTGGCAGCCTAACAACGCCTTTCATTGAAAGTGTTATTCGCCAGTCTGTGCTGAAGGCTACATCAAGAGGAAACAAACCTTAGGGATAGAATGTAGAACTACTTTATTGTGTCAAGTTTCAAGAAGCTAGCCCAAACCGTGTATGATTTAGAGTTTGAACTACATTTGTCAATATAGAAGAAAACAGTGAAACCTAAAAATTAAAACTGTTACTGCAAACGAATGCTTCAACGTAGGAGAATGAAACTTGAGCATCCAAGTGGGATTGGTGTACTGATCATTACTCAAAAGTATCATGAAGATTGGATAAAAAAATATATGTTGAGATTTCAGAAGACTCTAGTTCTTGGAAGTTTGGCAACCCCTTTCAATAAAAGTGTTATTCGCCAGTAACTGCATTAGGCTACATCAAGAGGAAACAAACCTTAGAGATAGAACGTAGAACTACAGTATTTTGTCAAGTTTCAAGAAGCTAGCACAAACCGTGTTTGATTTAGAGTTCGAACTGCATCTGTCAATATAGGACAAAACAGAGTGAAACCTAAAAATTCAAACTGTTCCTGCAAACGAATGCTTCAACCTAGGAGAACGAAACTTGGGCATCCAAGTTTGATTGGTGCACTGCTCATTACTTGAAAGTATCATGAAGGTCGGAAGAAAAAATATATGATGAGATTTCAGGAGACTGTAGTTTTTTGGCAGCCTAACAACGCCTTTCATTGAATGTCTTATTCGCCAGTCTCTACTTAAGGCTACATCAAGAGGAAACAAACCTTACGGATAGAACGTAGAACTACTTTATTGTGTCATGTTTCAAATAGCTAGCACAAACCGTGTTTGATTTAATGTTCTAAATGCATCTGTCAATATAGGAGAAAACAGAGTGAAACCTAAAAATTCAAACTGTTACTGCAAACGAATGCATCAACCTAGGAGAACGAAACTTGGGCATCCAAGTTTGATTGGTGTACTGCTCATTAATTGAAAGTATCATTAAGGTCGGAAAAAAATATGTGTTGAGATTTCAGGAGACTCTAGTTTTTTGGCAGCCTAACAACGCCTTTCATTGAAAGTGTTATTCGCCAGTCTGTGCTGAAGGCTACATCAAGAGGAAACAAACCTTAGGGATAGAATGTAGAACTACTTTATTGTGTCAAGTTTCAAGAAGCTAGCCCAAACCGTGTATGATTTAGAGTTTGAACTACATTTGTCAATATAGGAGAAAGCAGAATGAAACCTAAAAATTCAAACTGTTACTGCAAACGAATGCTTCAACGTAGGAGAAGGAAACTTGAGCATCCAAGTGGGATTGGTGTACTGATCATTACTCGAAAGTATCATGAAGATTGGATAAAAAAATATATGTTGAGATTTCAGAAGACTCTAGTTTTGGGACGTTTGGCAACCCCTTTCAATAAAAGTGTTATTCGCCAGTCCCTGCATTAGGCTACATCAAGAGGAAACAAACCTTAGAGATAGAACGTAGAACTACAGTATTTTGTCAAGTTTCAAGAAGCTAGCACAAACCGTGTTTGATTTAGAGTTCGAACTGCATCTGCCAATATAGGACAAAACAGAGTGAAACCTAAAAATTCAAACTGTTCCTGCAAACGAATGCTTCAACCTAGGAGAACGAAACATGGGCATCCAAGTTTGATTGGTGCACTGCTCATTACTTGAAAGTATCATGAAGGTCGGAAGAAAAAATATATGATGAGATTTCAGGAGACTGTAGTTTTTTGGCAGCCTAACAACGCCTTTCATTGAATGTGTTATTCGCCAGTCTCTGCTTAAGGCTACATCAAGAGGAAACAAACCTTCGGGATAGAACGTAGAACTACTTTATTGTGTCATGTTTCAAGTAGCTAGCACAAACCGTGTTTGATTTAAAGTTCTAACTGCATCTGTCAATATAGGAGAAAACAGAGTGAAACCAAAAAATTCAAACTGTTCCTGCAAACGAATGCTTCAACCTAGAAGAACGAAACTAGGGCATCCAAGTGGGAATGGTGTACTGATCATTACTTGAATGTATCGTGAAGATTGGATGAAAAAATATATGTTGAGATTTCAGGAGACTCTAGTTTTTGAAAGTTTGGCAACCCCTTTCAATATAAGTGTTATTCACCAGTCCCTGCATTAGGCTACATCAACAGGAAACAAACCTTAGAGATAGAACGTAGAACTTCTTTATTGTGTCAAGTTTCAAGAAGCTAGCACAAACCGTGTTTGATTTAGAGTTCTAGCTGAATTTGTCAATATAGGAGAAAACAGAGTGAAACCTAGAAATTCAAACTGTTACTGCAAACGAATGCATCAACCTAGGAGAACGAAACTTGGGCATCCAAATTTGCTTGGTGTACTGCTCATTACTTGAAAGTATCATTAAGGTCGGAAAAAAATATGTGTTGAGATTTCAGGAGACTCTAGTTTTTTGGCAGCCTAACAACGCCTTTCAT
This sequence comes from Callospermophilus lateralis, assembly GCF_048772815.1. NCBI lineage: Eukaryota > Metazoa > Chordata > Mammalia > Rodentia > Sciuridae > Callospermophilus > Callospermophilus lateralis. The sequence continues at coordinate 38,182 of NW_027514204.1, forward strand.
TGAAAGTGTTATTCGCCAGTCTGTGCTGAAGGCTACATCAAGAGGAAACAAACCTTAGGGATAGAATGTAGAACTACTTTATTGTGTCAAGTTTCAAGAAGCTAGCCCAAACCGTGTATGATTTAGAGTTTGAACTACATTTGTCAATATAGAAGAAAACTGTGAATACTAAAATTTCAAACTGTTACTGCAAACGAATGCTTCAACGCTGGAGAATGAAACTTGAGCATCCAAGTGGGATTGGTGTACTGATCATTACTTGAAAGTATCATGAAGATTGGATGCAAAAATATATGTTGAGATTTCAGGAGACTCTAGTTTTTTGAAAGTTTGGCAACCCCTTTCAATATAAGTGTTATTCGCCAGTCCCTGCATTAGGCTACATCAAGAGGAAACAAACCTTAGAGATAGAACGTAGAACTACTTTATCGTGTCAAGTTTCAAGAAGCTAGCACAAACCGTGTTTGATTTAGAGTTCTAGCTGCATCTGTCAATATAGGAGAAAACAGAGTGAAACCTAGAAATTCAAAGTGTTACTGCAAACGAATGCATCAACCTAGGAGAACAAAACTTGGGCATCCAAGTTTGATTGTTGTACTACTCATTACTTGAAAGTATAATTAAGGTCGGAAAAAAATATGTGTTGAGATTTCAGGAGACTCTAGTTTTTTGGCAGCCTAACAACGCCTTTCATTGAAAGTGTTATTCGCCAATCTGTAATGAAGGCTACATCAAGAGGAAACAAACCTTAGGGATAGAATGTAGAACTACTTTATTGTGTCAAGTTTCAAGAAGCTAGCCCAAACCGTGTATGATTTAGAGTTTAAACTACATTTGTCAATATAGGAGAAAGCAGAATGAAACCTAAAAATTCAAACTGTTACTGCAAACGAATGCTTCAACGTAGGAGAATGAAACTTGAGCATCCAAGTGGGATTGGTGTACTGATCATTACTCGAAAGTATCATGAAGATTGGATAAAAAAATATATGTTGAGATTTCAGAAGACTCTAGTTTTGGGAAGTTTGGCAACCCCTTTCAATAAAAGTGTTATTCGCCAGTGCCTGCATTAGGCTACATCAAGAGGAAACAAACCTTAGAGATAGAATGTAGAACTACAGTATTTTGTCAAGTTTCAAGAAGCTAGCACAAACCGTGTTTGATTTAGAGTTCGAACTGCATCTGTCAATATAGGACAAAACAGAGTGAAACCTAAAAATTCAAACTGTTCCTGCAAACGAATGCTTCAACCTAGGAGAACGAAACTTGGACATCCAAGTTTGATTGGTGCGCTGCTCATTACTTGAAAGTATCATGAAGTTCGGAAGAACACATATATGATGAGATTTCAGGAGACTGTAGTTTTTTGGCAGCCTAACAACGCCTTTCATTGAAAGAGTTATTCGCCAGTCTGTGCTGAAGGCTACATCAGGAGGAAACAAACCTTAGGGATAGAATGTAGAACTACTTTATTGTGTCAAGTTTCAAGAAGCTAGCCCAAACCGTGTATGATTTAGAGTTTGAACTACGTTTGTCAATATAGAAGAAAACAGTGAAACCTAAAAATTAAAACTGTTCCTGCAAACGAATGCTTCAACGTAGGAGAATGAAACTTGAGCATCCAAGTGGGATTGGTGTACTGATCATTACTTGAAAGTATCATGAAGATTGGATGCAAAAATATATGTTGAGATTTCAGAAGACTCTAGTTTTTGTAAGTTTGGCAACCCCTTTCAATAAAAGTGTTATTCGCCAGTAACTGCATTAGGCTACATCAAGAGGAAACAAACCTTAGAGATAGAACGTAGAACTACAGTATTTTGTCAAGTTTCAAGAAGCTAGCACAAACCGTGTTTGATTTAGAGTTCTAGCTGCATCTGTCAATATAGGAGAAAACCGAGTGAAACCTAGAAATTCAAACTGTTACTGCAAACAAATGCATCATCCTAGGAGAACGAAACTTGGGCATCCAAGTTTGATTGGTGTACTGCTCATTACTTGAAAGTATCATTAAGGTCGGAAAAAAATATGTGTTGAGATTTCAGGAGACTCTAGTTTTTTGGCAGCCTAACAACGCCTTTCATTGAAAGTGTTATTCGCCAGTCTGTGCTGAAGGCTACATCAAGAGGAAACAAACCTTAGGGATAGAATGTAGAACTACTTTATTGTGTCAAGTTTCAAGAAGCTAGCCCAAACCGTGTATGATTTAGAGTTTGAACTACATTTGTCAATATAGGAGAAAGCAGAATGAAACCTAAAAATTCAAACTGTTACTGCAAACGAATGATTCAACCTAGAAGAACAAAACTTGGGCATCCAATTGGGAATGGTGTACTGATCATTACTTGAATGTATCATGAAGATTGGATGAAAAAATATATGTTGAGATTTCAGGAGACTCTAGTTTTTTGAATGTTTGGCAACCACTTTCAATATAAGTGTTATTCGCCAGTCCCTGCATTAGGCTACATCAAGAGGAAACAAACCTTAGAGATAGAACGTAGAACTACTTTATTGTGTCAAGTTTCAAGAAGCTAGCACAAACCGTGTTTGATTTAGAGTTCTAGCTGCATCTGTCAATATAGGAGAAAACAGAGTGAAACCTAGAAATTCAAACTGTAAGTGCAAACAAATGCATCAACCTAGGAGAACGAAACTTGGGCATCCAAGTTTGATTGGTGTACTGCTCATTACTTGAAAGTATCATTAAGGTCGGAAAAAAATATGTGTTGAGATTTCAGGAGACTCTAGTTTTTTGGCAGCCTAACAACGCCTTTCATTGAAACTGTTATTCGCCAGTCTGTGCTGAAGGCTACATCAAGAGGAAACAAACCTTAGGGATAGAATGTAGAACTACTTTATTGTGTCAAGTTTCAAGAAGCTAGCCCAAACCGTGTATGATTTAGAGTTTGAACTACATTTGTCAATATAGAAGAAAACAGTGAAACTTAAAAATTAAAACTGTTACTGCAAACGAATGCTTCAACATAGGAGAATGAAACTTGAGCATCCAAGTGGGATTGGTGTACTGATCATTACTTGAAAGTATCATGAAGATTGGATGCAAAAATATATGTTGAGATTTCAGAAGACTCTAGTTTTTGGAAGTTTGGCAACCCCTTTCAATAAAAGTGTTATTCGCCAGTAACTGCATTAGGCTAAATCAAGAGGAAACAAACCTTAGAGATAGAACGTAGAACTACAGTATTTTGTCAAGTTTCAAGAAGCTAGCACAAACCGTGTTTGATTTAGAGTTCGAACTGCATCTGTCAATATAGGACAAAACAGAGTGAAACCTAAAATATCAAACTGTTCCTGCAAACGAATGCTTCAACCTAGGAGAACGAAACTTGGGCATCCAAGTTTGATTGGTGCACTGCTCATTACTTGAAAGTATCATGAAGGTCGGAAGAAAAAATATATGATGAGATTTCAGGAGACTGTAGTTTTTTGGCAGCCTAACAACGCCTTTCATCGAATGTGTTATTCGCCAGTCTCTGCTTAAGGCTACATCAAGAGGAAACAAACCTTAGGGATAGAACGTAGAACAACTTTATTGTGTCATGTTTCAAGTAGCTAGCACAAACCGTGTTTGATTTAAAGTTCTAACTGCATCTGTCAATATAGGAGAAAACAGAGTGAAACCTAAAAATTCAAACTGTTCCTGCAAACGAATGCTTCAACCTAGAAGAACAAAACTTGGGCATCCAAGTGGGAATGGTGTACTGATCATTACTTGAATGTATCATAAAGATTGGATGAAAAAATATATGTTGAGATTTCAGGAGACTCTAGTTTTTTGAAAGTTTGGCAACCCCTTTCAATATAAGTGTTATTCGCCAGTCCCTGCATTAGGCTACATCAAGAGGAAACAAACCTTAGAGATAGAACGTAGAACTACAGTATTTTGTCAAGTTTCAAGAAGCTAGCACAAACCGTGTTTGATTTAGAGTTTGAACTGCATCTGTCAATATAGGACAAAACAGAATGAATCCTAAAAATTCAAACTGTTCCTGCAAACGAATGCTTCAACCTAGGAGAACGAAACTTGGGCATCCAAGTTTGATTGGTGCACTGCTCATTACTTGAAAGTATCATGAAGGTCGGAAGAAAAAATATATGATGAGATTTCAGGAGACTGTAGTTTTTTGGCAGCCTAACAACGCCTTTCATTGAATGTGTTATTCGCCAGTCTCTGCTTAAGGGTACATCAAGAGGAAACAAACCTTAGGGATAGAACGTAGAACTACTTTATTGTGTCAAGTTTCAAGAAGCTAGCACAAACCGTGTTTGATTTAGAGTTCTAGCTGCATCTGTCAATATAGGAGAAAACAGAGTGAAACCTAGAAATTCAAACTGTTCCTGCAAACGAATGCATCAACCTAGGAGAACGAAACTTGGGCATCCAAGTTTGATTGGTGTACTGCTCATTACTTGAAAGTATCATTAAGGTCGGAAAAAAAATATGTGTTGAGATTTCAGGAGACTATAGTTTTTTGGCAGCCTAACAACGCCTTTCATTGAAAGTGTTATTCGCCAGTCTGTGCTGAAGGCTACATCAAGAGAAAACAAACCTTAGGGATAGAATGTAGAACTACTTTATTGTGTCAAGTTTCAAGAAGCTAGCCCAAACCGTGTATGATTTAGAGTTTGAACTACATTTGTCAATATAGGAGAAAGCAGAATGAAACCTAAAAATTCAAACTGTTACTGCAAACGAATGCTTCAACGTAGGAGAATGAAACTTGAGCATCCAAGTGGGATTGGTGTACTGATCATTACTCGAAAGTATAATGAAGATTGGATAAAAAAATATATGTTGAGATTTCAGAAGACTCTAGTTTTGGGAAATTTGGCAACCCCTTTCAATAAAAGTATTATTCGCCAGTCCCTGCATTAGGCTACATCAAGAAAAAACAAACCTTAGAGATAGAACGTAGAACTACAGTATTTTGTCAAGTTTCAAGAAGCTAGCACAAACCGTGTTTCATTTAGAGTTCGAACTGCATCTGTCAATATAGGACAAAACAGAGTGAAACCTAAAAATTCAAACTGTTCCTGCAAACGAATGCTTCAACCTAGGAGAACGAAACTTGGACATCCAAGTTTGATTGGTGCACTGCTCATTACTTGAAAGTATCATGAAGGTCGGAAGAAAAAATATATGATGAGATTTCAGGAGACTGTAGTTTTTTGGCAGCCTAACAACGCCTTTCATTGAATGTGTTATTCGCCAGTCTCTGCTTAAGGCTACATCAAGAGGAAACAAACCTTAGGTATAGAACGTAGAACTACTTTATTGTGTCATGTTTCAAGTAGCTAGCACAAACCGTGTTTGATTTAAAGTTCTAACTGCATCTGTCAATATAGGAGAAAACAGAGTGAAACCTAAAAATTCAAACTGTTCCTGCAAACGAATGCTTCAACCTAGAAGAACAAAACTTGGGCATCCAAGTGGGAATGGTGTACTGATCATTACTTGAATGTATCATGAAGATTGGATGAAAAAATATATGTTGAGATTTCAGGAGACTCTAGTTTTTTGAAAGTTCGGCAACCCCTTTCAATATAAGTGTTATTTGCCAGTCCCTGCATTAGGCTACATCAAGAGGAAACAAACCTTAGAGATAGAACGTAGAACTACTTTATTGTGTCAAGTTTCAAGAAGCTAGCACAAACCGTGTTTGATTTAGAGTTCTAGCTGCATCTGTCAATATAGGAGAAAACAGAGTGAAACCTAGAAATTCAAACTGTTCCTGCAAACGAATGCATCAACCTAGGAGAACGAAACTTGGGCATCCAAGTTTGATTGGTGTACTGCTCATTACTTGAAAGTATCATTAAGGTCGGAAAAAAAATATGTGTTGAGATTTCAGGAGACTATAGTTTTTTGGCAGCCTAACAACGCCTTTCATTGAAAGTGTTATTCGCCAGTCTGTGCTGAAGGCTACATCAAGAGAAAACAAACCTTAGGGATAGAATGTAGAACTACTTTATTGTGTCAAGTTTCAAGAAGCTAGCCCAAACCGTGTATGATTTAGAGTTTGAACTACATTTGTCAATATAGGAGAAAGCAGAATGAAACCTAAAAATTCAAACTGTTACTGCAAACGAATGCTTCAACGTAGGAGAATGAAACTTGAGCATCCAAGTGGGATTGGTGTACTGATCATTACTCGAAAGTATAATGAAGATTGGATAAAAAAATATATGTTGAGATTTCAGAAGACTCTAGTTTTGGGAAATTTGGCAACCCCTTTCAATAAAAGTATTATTCGCCAGTCCCTGCATTAGGCTACATCAAGAAAAAACAAACCTTAGAGATAGAACGTAGAACTACAGTATTTTGTCAAGTTTCAAGAAGCTAGCACAAACCGTGTTTCATTTAGAGTTCGAACTGCATCTGTCAATATAGGACAAAACAGAGTGAAACCTAAAAATTCAAACTGTTCCTGCAAACGAATGCTTCAACCTAGGAGAACGAAACTTGGACATCCAAGTTTGATTGGTGCACTGCTCATTACTTGAAAGTATCATGAAGGTCGGAAGAAAAAATATATGATGAGATTTCAGGAGACTGTAGTTTTTTGGCAGCCTAACAACGCCTTTCATTGAATGTGTTATTCGCCAGTCTCTGCTTAAGGCTACATCAAGAGGAAACAAACCTTAGGTATAGAACGTAGAACTACTTTATTGTGTCATGTTTCAAGTAGCTAGCACAAACCGTGTTTGATTTAAAGTTCTAACTGCATCTGTCAATATAGGAGAAAACAGAGTGAAACCTAAAAATTCAAACTGTTCCTGCAAACGAATGCTTCAACCTAGAAGAACAAAACTTGGGCATCCAAGTGGGAATGGTGTACTGATCATTACTTGAATGTATCATGAAGATTGGATGAAAAAATATATGTTGAGATTTCAGGAGACTCTAGTTTTTTGAAAGTTTGGCAACCCCTTTCAATATAAGTGTTATTCGCCAGTCCCTGCATTAGGCTACATCAAGAGGAAACAAACCTTAGAGATAGAACGTAGAACTACTTTATTGTGTCAAGTTTCAAGAAGCTAGCACAAACCGTGTTTGATTTAGAGTTCTAGCTGCATCTGTCAATATAGGAGAAAACAGAGTGAAACCTAGAAATTCAAACTGTAACTGCAAACGAATGCATCAACCTAGGAGAACGAAACTTGGGCATCCAAGTTTGATTGGTGTACTGCTCATTACTTGAAAGTATCATTAAGGTCGGAAAAAAATATGTGTTGAGATTTCAGGAGACTCTAGTTTTTTGGCAGCCTAACAACGCCTTTCATTGAAAGTGTTATTCGCCAGTCTGTGCTGAAGGCTACATCAAGAGGAAACAAACCTTAGGGATAGAATGTAGAACTACTTTATTGTGTCAAGTTTCAAGAAGCTAGCCCAAACCGTGTATGATTTAGAGTTTGAACTACATTTGTCAATATAGAAGAAAACAGTGAAACCTAAAAATTAAAACTGTTACTGCAAACGAATGCTCCAACGTAGGAGAAGGAAACTTGAGCATCCAAGTGGGATTGGTGTACTGATCATTACTCGAAAGTATCATGAAGATTGGATGCAAAAATATATGTTGAGATTTCAGAAGACTCTAGTTTTGGGAAGTTTGGCAACCCCTTTCAATAAAAGTGTTATTCGCCAGTAACTGCATTAGGCTACATCAAGAGGAAACAAACCTTAGAGATAGAACGTAGAACTACAATATTTTGTCAAGTTTCAAGAAGCTAGCACAAACCTTGTTTGATTTAGAGTTTGAACTGCATCTGTCAATATAGGACAAAACAGAGTGAAACCTAAAAATTCAAACTGTTCCTGCAAACGAATGCTTCAACCTAGGAGAACAAAACTTGGGCATCCAAGTTTGATTGGTGCACTGCTCATTACTTGAAAGTATCATGAAGGTCGGAAGAAAAAATATATGATGAGATTTCAGGAGACTGTAGTTTTTTCGCAGCCTAACAACGCCTTTCATTGAATGTGTTATTCGCCAGTCTCTGCGTAAGGCTACATCAAGAGGAAACAAACCTTAGGGATTGAACGTAGAACTACTTTATTGTGTCATGTTTCAAGTAGCTAGCACAAACCGTGTTTGATTTAAAGTTCTAACTGCATCTGTCAATATAGGAGAAAACAGAGTGAAACCTAAAAATTCAAACTGTTCCTGCAAACGAATGCTTCAACCTAGAAGAACAAAACTTGGGCATCCAAGTGGGAATGGTGTACTGATCATTACTTGAATGTATCATGAAGATTGGATGAAAAAATATATGTTGAGATTTCACTAGACTCTAGTTTTTTGAAAGTTTGGCAACCCCTTTCAATATAAGTGTTATTCGCCAGTCCCTTCATTAGGCTACATCAGGAGGAAACAAACCTTAGAGATAGAACGTAGAACTACTTTATGGTGTCAAGTTTCAAGAAGCTAGCACAAACCGTGTTTGATTTAGAGTTCTAGCTGCATCTGTCAATATAGGAGAAAACAGAGTGAAACCTAGAAATTCAAACTGTTCCTGCAAACGAATGCATCAACCTAGGAGAACGAAACTTGGGCATCCAAGTTTGATTGGTGTACTGCTCATTACTTGAAAGTATCATTAAGGTCGGAAAAAAATATGTGTTGAGATTTCAGGAGACTCTAGTTTTTTGGCAGCCTAACAACGCCTTTCATTGAAAGTGTTATTTGCCAGTCTGTGCTGAAGGCTACATCAAGAGGAAACAAACCTTAGGGATAGAATGTAGAACTACTTTATTGTGTCAAGTTTCAAGAAGCTAGCCCAAACCGTGTATGATTTAGAGTTTGAACTTCATTTGTCATTATAGGAGAAAGCAGAATGAAACCTAAAAATTCAAACTGTTACTGCAAACGAATGCTTCAACGTAGGAGAAGGAAACTTGAGCATCCAAGTGGGATTGGTGTACTGATCATTACTCGAAAGTATCATGAAGATTGGATCAAAAAATATATGTTGAGATTTCAGAAGACTCTAGTTTTGGGAAGTTTGGCAACCCCTTTCAATATAAGTGTTATTCGCCAGTCCCTGCATTAGGCTACATCAAGAGGAAACAAACCTTAGAGATAGAACGTAGAACTACAGTATTTTGTCAAGTTTCAAGAAGCTAGCACAAACCGTGTTTGATTTAGAGTTCGAACTGCATCTGTCAATATAGGACAAAACAGAGTGAAACCTAAAAATTCAAACTGTTCCTGCAAACGAATGCTTCAACCTAGGAGAACGAAACTTGGGCATCCAAGTTTGACTGGTGCACTGCTCATTACTTGAAAGTATCATGAAGGTCGGAAGAAAAAATATATGATGAGATTTCAGGAGACTGTAGTTTTTTGGCAGCCTAACAACGCCTTTCATTGAATGTGTTATTCGCCAGTCTCTGCTTAAGGGTACATCAAGAGGAAACAAACCTTAGGGATAGAACGTAGAACTACTTTATTGTGTCATGTTTCAAGTAGCTAGCACAAACCGTGTTTGATTTAAAGTTCTAACTGCATCTGTCAATATAGGAGAAAACAGAGTGAAACCTAAAAATTCAAACTGTTCCTGCAAACGAATGCTTCAACCTAGAAGAACAAAACTTGGGCATCCAAGTGGGAATGGTGTACTGATCATTACTTGAATGTATCATGAAGATTGGATGAAAAAACATATTTTGAGATTTCAGGTGACTCTAGTTTTTTGAAAATTTGGCAACCCCTTTCAATATAAGTGTTATTCGCCAGTCCCTGCATTAGGCTACATCAAGAGGAAACAAACCTTAGAGATAGAACGTAGAACTACTTTATTGTGTCAAGTTTCAAGAAGCTAGCACAAACCGTGTTTGATTTAGAGTACTAGCTGCATCTGTCAATATAGGAGAAAACAGAGTGAAACCTAGAAATTCAAACTGTTACTGCAAACGAATGCATCAACCTAGGAGAACGAAACTTGGGCATCCAAGTTTGATTGTTGTACTGCTCATTACTTGAAAGTATCATTAAGGTCGGAAAAAAATATGTGTTGAGATTTCAGGAGACTCTAGTTTTTTGGCAGCCTAACAACGCCTTTCATTGAAAGTGTTATTCGCCAGTCTGTGCTGAAGGCTACATCAAGAGGAAACAAAACTTAGGGATAGAATGTAGAACTACTTTATTGTGTCAAGTTTCAAGAAGCTAGCCCAAACCGGGTATGATTTAGAGTTTGAACTACATTTGTCAATATAGAAGAAAACAGTGAATCCTAAAAATTCAAACTGTTACTGCAAACGAATGCTTCAACGTAGGAGAATGAAACTTGAGCATCCAAGTGGGATTGGTGTACTGATCATTACTTGAAAGTATCATGAAGATTGGATGCAAAAATATATGTTGAGATTTCAGAAGACTCTAGTTTTGGGAAGTTTGGCAACCCCTTTCAATAAAAGTGTTATTCGCCAGTAACTGCATTAGGCTACATCAAGAGGAAACAAACCTTAGAGATAGAACGTAGAACTACAGTATTTTGTCAAGTTTCAAGAAGCTAGCACAAACCGTGTTTGATTTAGAGTTCGAACTGCATCTGTCAATATAGGACAAAACAGAGTGAAACCTAAAAATTCAAACTGTTCCTGCAAACGAATGCTTCAACCTAGGAGAACGAAACTTGGGCATCCAAGTTTGATTGGTGCACTGCTCATTACTTGAAAGTATCATGAAGGTCGGAAGAAAAAATATATGATGAGATTTCAGGAGACTGTAGTTTTTTGGCAGCCTAACAACGCCTTTCATTGAATGTGTTATTCGCCAGTCTCTGCTTAAGGGTACATCAAGAGGAAACAAACCTTAGGGATAGAACGTAGAACTACTTTATTGTGTCATGTTTCAAGTAGCTAGCACAAACCATGTTTGATTTAAAGTTCTAACTGCATCTGTCAATATAGGAGAAAACAGAGTGAAACCTAAAAATTCAAACTGTTCCTGCAAACGAATGCTTCAACCTAGAAGAACAAAACTTGGGCATCCAAGTGGGAATGGTGTACTGATCATTACTTGAATGTATCATGAAGATTGGATGAAAAAATATATGTTGAGATTTCAGGAGACTCTAGTTTTTTGAAAGTTTGGCAACCCCTTTCAATATAAGTGTTATTCGCCAGTCCCTGCATTAGGCTACATCAAGAGGAAACAAACCTTAGAGATAGAACGTAGAACTACTTTATTGTGTCAAGTTTCAAGAAGCTAGCACAAACCGTGTTTGATTTAGAGTTCTAGCTGCATCTGTCAATATAGGAGAAAACAGAGTGAAACCTTGAAATTCAAACTGTTACTGCAAACGAATGCATCAACCTAGGAGAACGAAACTTGGGCATCCAAGTTTGATTGGTGTACTGCTCATTACTTGAAAGTATCATTAAGGTCGGAAAAAAATATGTGTTGAGATTTCAGGAAACTCTAGTTTTTTGGCAGCCTAACAACGCCTTTCATTGAAAGTGTTATTCGCCAGTCTGTGCTGAAGGCTACATCAAGAGGAAACAAACCTTAGGGATAGAATGTAGAACTACTTTATTGTGTCAAGTTTCAAGAAGCTAGCCCAAACCGTGTATGATTTAGAGTTTGAACTACATTTGTCAATATAGGAGAAAGCAGAATGAAACCTAAAAATTCAAACTGTTACTGCAAACGAATGCTTCAACGTAGGAGAAGGAAACTTGAGCATCCAAGTGGGATTGGTGTACTGATCATTACTCGAAAGTATCATGAAGATTGGATAAAAAAATATATGTTGAGATTTCAGAAGACTCTAGTTTTGGGAAGTTTGGCAACCCCTTTCAATAAAAGTGTTATTCGCCAGTCCCTGCATTAGGCTACATCAAGAGGAAACAAACCTTAGAGATAGAACGTAGAACTACAGTATTTTGTCAAGTTTCAAGAAGCTAGCACAAACCGTGTTTGATTTAGAGTTCGAACTGCATCTGTCAATATAGGACAAAACAGAGTGAAACCTAAAAATTCAAACTGTTCCTGCAAACGAATGCTTCAAACTAGGAGAACGAAACTTGGGCATCCAAGTTTGATTGGTGCACTGCTCATTACTTGAAATTATCATGAAGGTCGGAAGAAAAAATATATGATGAGATTTCAGGAGACTGTAGTTTTTTGGCAGCCTAACAACGCCTTTCATTGAATGTGTTATTCGCCAGTCTCTGCTTACGGCTACATCAAGAGGAAACAAACCTTAGGGATAGAACGTAGAACTACTTTATTGTGTCATGTTTCAAGTAGCTAGCACAAACCGTGTTTGATTTAAAGTTCTAACTGCATCTGTCAATATAGGAGAAAACAGAGTGAAACCTAAAAATTCAAACTGTTCCTGCAAACGAATGCTTCAACCCAGAAGAACAAAACTTGGGCATCCAAGTGGGAATGGTGTACTGATCATTACTTGAATATATCATGAAGATTGGATGAAAAAATATATGTTGAGATTTCAGGAGACTCTAGTTTTTTGAAAGTTTGGCAACCCCTTTCAATATAAGTGTTATTCGCCAGTCCCTGCATTAGGCTACATCAAGAGGAAACAAACCTTAGAGATAGAACGTAGAACTACTTTATTGTGTCAAGTTAGAAGAAGCTAGCACAAACCGTGTTTGATTTAGAGTTCTAGCTGCCTCTGTGAATATAGGAGAAAACAGAGTGAAACCTAGAAATTCAAACTGTTACTGCAAACGAATGCATCAACCTAGGAGAAAGAAACTTGGGCATCCAAGTTTGATTGGTGTACTGCTCATTACTTGAAAGTATCATTAAGTTCCCAAAAAAATATGTGTTGAGATTTCAGGAGACTCTAGTTTTTTGGCAGCCTAACAACGCCTTTCATTGAAAGTGTTATTCGCCAGTCTGTGCTGAAGGCTACATCAAGAGGAAACAAACCTTAGGGATAGAATGTAGAACTACTTTATTGTGTCAAGTTTCAAGAAGCTAGTCCAAACCGTGTATGATTTAGAGTTTGAACTACATTTGTCAATATAGGAGAAAGCAGAATGAAACCTAAAAATTCAAACTGTTACTGCAAACGAATGCTTCAACGTAGGAGAAGGAAACTTGAGCATCCAAGTGGGATTGGTGTACTGATCATTACTCGAATGTATCATGAAGATTGGAAAAAAAATATATGTTGAGATTTCAGAAGACTCTAGTTTTGGGAAGTTTGGCAACCCCTTTCAATAAAAGTGTTACTCGCCAGTAACTGCATTAGGCTACATCAAGAGGAAACAAACCTTAGAGATAGAACGTAGAACTACAATATTTTGTCAAGTTTCAAGAAGCTAGCACAAACCTTGTTTGATTTAGAGTTTGAACTGCATCTGTCAATATAGGACAAAACAGAGTGAAACCTAAAAATTCAAACTGTTCCTGCAAACGAATGCTTCAACCTAGGAGAACAAAACTTGGGCATCCAAGTTTGATTGGTGCACTGCTCATTACTTGAAAGTATCATGAAGGTTGGAAGAAAAAATATATGATGAGATTTCAGGAGACTGTAGTTTTTTGGCAGCCTAACAACGCCTTTCATTGAATGTGTTATTCGCCAGTCTCTGCTTAAGGGTACATCAAGAGGAAACAAACCTTAGGAATAGAAAGTAGAACTACTTTATTGTGTCATGTTTCAAGTAGCTAGCACAAACCGTGTTTGATTTACAGTTCTAACTGCATCTGTCAATATAGGAGAAAACAGAGTGAAACCTAAAAATTCAAACTGTTCCTGCAAACGAATGCTTCAACCTAGAAGAACAAAACTTGGGAATCCAAGTGGGAATGGTGTACTGATCATTACTTGAATGTATCATGAAGATTGGATGAAAAAATATATGTTGAGATTTCAGGAGACTCTAGTTTTTTGAAAGTTTGGCAACCCCTTTCAATATAATTGTTATTCGCCAGTCCCTGCATTAGGCTACATCAAGAGGAAACAAACCTTAGAGATAGAACGTAGAACTACTTTATTGTGTCAAGTTTCAAGAAGCTAGCACAAACCGTGTTTGTAGAGTTCTAGCTGCATCTGTCAATATAGGAGAAAACAGAGTGAAACCTAGAAATTCAAACTGTTACTGCAAACGAATGCATCAACCTAAAAGAATGAAACTTGGGCATCCAAGTTTGATTGGTGTACTGCTCATTACTTGAAAGTATCATTAAGGTCGGAAAAAAATATGTGTTGAGATTTCAGGAGACTCTAGTTTTTTGGCAGCCTAACAACGCCTTTCATTGAAAGTGTTATTCGCCAGTCTGTGCTGAAGGCTACATCAAGAGGAAACAAAACTTAGGGATAGAATGTAGAACTACTTTATTGTGTCAAGTTTCAAGAAGCTAGCCCAAACCGGGTATGATTTAGAGTTTGAACTACATTTGTCAATATAGAAGAAAACAGTGAATCCTAAAAATTCAAACTTTTACTGCAAACGAATGCTTCAACGTAGGAGAATGAAACTTGAGCATCCAAGTGGGATTGGTGTACTGATCATTACTTGAAAGTATCATGAAGATTGGATGCAAAAATATATGTTGAGATTTCAGAAGACTCTAGTTTTGGGAAGTTTGGCAACCCCTTTCAATAAAAGTGTTATTCGCCAGTAACTGCATTAGGCTACATCAAGAGGAAACAAACCTTAGAGATAGAACGTAGAACTACAGTATTTTGTCAAGTTTCAAGAAGCTAGCACAAACCGTGTTTGATTTAGAGTTCGAACTGCATCTGTCAATATAGGACAAAACAGAGTGAAACCTAAAAATTCAAACTGTTCCTGCAAACGAATGCTTCAACCTAGGAGAACGAAACTTGGGCATCCAAGTTTGATTGGTGCACTGCTCATTACTTGAAAGTATCATGAAGGTCGGAAGAAAAAATATATGATGAGATTTCAGGAGACTGTAGTTTTTTGGCAGCCTAACAACGCCTTTCATTGAATGTGTTATTCGCCAGTCTCTGCTTAAGGGTACATCAAGAGGAAACAAACCTTAGGGATAGAACGTAGAACTACTTTATTGTGTCATGTTTCAAGTAGCTAGCACAAACCATGTTTGATTTAAAGTTCTAACTGCATCTGTCAATATAGGAGAAAACAGAGTGAAACCTAAAAATTCAAACTGTTCCTGCAAACGAATGCTTCAACCTAGAAGAACAAAACTTGGGCATCCAAGTGGGAATGGTGTACTGATCATTACTTGAATGTATCATGAAGATTGGATGAAAAAATATATGTTGAGATTTCAGGAGACTCTAGTTTTTTGAAAGTTTGGCAACCCCTTTCAATATAAGTGTTATTCGCCAGTCCCTGCATTAGGCTACATCAAGAGGAAACAAACCTTAGAGATAGAACGTAGAACTACTTTATTGTGTCAAGTTTCAAGAAGCTAGCACAAACCGTGTTTGATTTAGAGTTCTAGCTGCATCTGTCAATATAGGAGAAAACAGAGTGAAACCTAGAAATTCAAACTGTTACTGCAAACGAATGCATCAACCTAGGAGAACGAAACTTGGGCATCCAAGTTTGATTGGTGTACTGCTCATTACTTGAAAGTATCATTAAGGTCGGAAAAAAATATGTGTTGAGATTTCAGGAGACTCTAGTTTTTTGGCAGCCTAACAACGCCTTTCATTGAAAGTGTTATTCGCCAGTCTGTGCTGAAGGCTACATCAAGAGGAAACAAACCTTAGGGATAGAATGTAGAACTACTTTATTGTGTCAAGTTTCAAGAAGCTAGCCCAAACCGTGTATGATTTCGAGTTTGAACTACATTTGTCAATATAGGAGAAAGCAGAATGAAACCTAAAAATTCAAACTGTTACTGCAAACGAATGCTTCAACGTAGGAGAAGGAAACTTGAGCATCCAAGTGGGATTGGTGTACTGATCATTACTCGAAAATATCATGAAGATTGGAAAAAAAATATATGTTGAGATTTCAGAAGACTCTAGTTTTGGGAAGTTTGGCAACCCCTTTCAATAAAAGTGTTATTCGCCAGTAACTGCATTAGGCTACATCAAGAGGAAACAAACCTTAGAGATAGAACGTAGAACTACAATATTTTGTCAAGTTTCAAGAAGCTACCACAAACCTTGTTTGATTTAGAGTGTGAACTGCATCTGTCAATACAGGACAAAACAGAGTGAAACCTAAAAATTCAAACTGTTCCTGCAAACGAATGCTTCAACCTAGGAGAACAAAACTTGGGCATCCAAGTTTGATTGGTGCACTGCTCATTACTTGAAAGTATCATGAAGGTTTTAAGAAAAAATATATGATGAGATTTCAGGAGACTGTAGTTTTTTGGCAGCCTAACAACGCCTTTCATTGAATGTGTTATTTGCCAGTCTCTGCTTAAGGCTACATCAAGAGGAAACAAACCTTAGGGATAGAACGTAGAACTACTTTATTGTGTCATGTTTCAAGTAGCTAGCACAAACCGTGTTTGATTTACAGTTCTAACTGCATCTGTCAATATAGGAGAAAACAGAGTGAAACCTAAAAATTCAAACTGTTCCTGCAAACGAATGCTTCAAAATAGAAGAACAAAACTTGGGAATCCAAGTGGGAATGGTGTACTGATCATTACTTGAATGTATCATGAAGATTGGATGAAAAAATATATGTTGAGATTTCAGGAGACTCTAGTTTTTTGAAAGTTTGGCAACCCCTTTCAATATAATTGTTATTCGCCAGTCCCTGCATTAGGCTACATCAAGAGGAAACAAACCTTAGAGATAGAACGTAGAACTACTTTATTGTGTCAAGTTTCAAGAAGCTAGCACAAACCGTGTTTGATTTAGAGTTCTAGCTGCATCTGTCAATATAGGAGAAAACAGAGTGAAACCTAGAAATTCAAACTGTTACTGCAAACGAATGCATCAACCTAAAAGAATGAAACTTGGGCATCCAAGTTTGATTGGTGTACTGCTCATTACTTGAAAGTATCATTAAGGTCGGAAAAAAATATGTGTTGAGATTTCAGGAGACTCTAGTTTTTTGGCAGCCTAACAACGCCTTTCATTGAAAGTGTTATTCGCTAGTCTGTGCTGAAGGCTACATCAAGAGGAAACAAACCTTAGGGATAGAATGTAGAACTACTTTATTGTGTCAAGTTTCAAGAAGCTAGCCCAAACCGTGTATGATTTAGAGTTTGAACTACATTTGTCAATATAGGAGAAAGCAGAATGAAACCTAAAAATTCAAACTGTTACTGCAAACGAATGCTTCAACGTAGGAGAATGAAACTTGAGCATCCAAGTGGGATTGGTGTACTGATCATTACTCGAAAGTATCATGAAGATTGGATAAAAAAAATATATGTTGAGATTTCAGAAGACTCTAGTTTTGGGAAGTTTGGCAACCCGTTTGAATAAAAGTGTTATTCGCCAGTCCCTGCATTAGGCTACATCAAGAGGAAACAAACCTTAGAGATAGAACGTAGAACTACAGTATTTTGTCAAGTTTCAAGAAGCTAGCACAAACCGTGTTTGATTTAGAGTTCGAAATGCATCTGTCAATATAGGACAAAACAGAGTGAAACCTAAAAATTCAAACTGTTCCTGCAAACGAATGCTTCAAACTAGGAGAACGAAACTTGGGCATCCAAGTTTGATTGGTGCACTGCTCATTACTTGAAAGTATCATGAAGGTCGGAAGAAAAAATATATGATGAGATTTCAGGAGACTGTAGTTTTTTGGCAGCCTAACAACGCCTTTCATTGAATGTGTTATTCGCCAGTCTCTGCTTAAGGCTACATCAAGAGGAAACAAACCTTAGGGATAGAACGTAGAACTACTTTATTGTGTCATGTTTCAAGTAGCTAGCACAAACCGTGTTTGATTTAAAGTTCTAACTGCATCTGTCAATATAGGAGAAAGCAGAGTGAAACCTAAAAATTCAAACTGTTCCTGCAAAAGAATGCTTCAACCCAGAAGAACAAAACTTGGGCATCCAAGTGGGAGTGGTGTACTGATCATTACTTGAATGTATCATGAAGATTGGATGAAAAAATATATGTTGAGATTTCAGGAGACTCTAGTTTTAGGAAGTTTGGCAGCCCCTTTCAATATAAGTGTTATTCGCCAGTCCCTGCATTAGGCTACATCAAGAGGAATCAAACCTTAGAGATAGAACGTAGAACTACTTTGTTGTGTCAAGTTTCAAGAAGCTATCACAAACCGTGTTTGATTTAGAGTTCTAGCTGCATCTGTCAATATAGGAGAAAACAGAGTGAAACCTAGAAATTCAAACTGTTACTGCAAACGAATGCATCAACCTAGGAGAACGAAACTTGGGCATCCAAGTTTGATTGGTGTACTGCTCATTACTTGAAAGTATCATTAAGTTCGGAAAAAAATAAGTGTTGAGATTTCAGGAGACTCTAGTTTTTTGGCAGCCTAACAACGCCTTTCATTGAAAGTGTTATTCGCCAGTCTGTGCTGAAGGCTACATCAAGAGGAAACAAACCTTAGGGATAGAATGTACAACTACTTTATTGTGTCAAGTTTCAAGAAGCTAGCCCAAACCGTGTATGATTTAGAGTTTGTACTACATTTGTCAATATAGGAGAAAGCAGAATGAAACCTAAAAATTCAAACTGTTACTGCAAACGAATGCTTCAACGTAGGAGAAGGAAACTTGAGCATCCAAGTGGGATTGGTGTACTGATCATTACTCGAAAATATCATGAAGATTGGAAAAAAAATATATGTTGAGATTTCAGAAGACTCTAGTTTTGGGAAGTTTGGCAACCCCTTTCAATAAAAGTGTTATTCGCCAGTAACTGCATTAGGCTACATCAAGAGGAAACAAACCTTAGAGATAGAACGTAGAACTACAATATTTTGTCAAGTTTCAAGAAGCTAGCACAAACCTTGTTTGATTTAGAGTTTGAACTGCATCTGTCAATATAGGACAAAACAGAGTGAAACCTAAAAATTCAAACTGTTCCTGCAAACGAATGCTTCAACCTAGGAGAACAAAACTTGGGCATCCAAGTTTGATTGGTGCACTGCTCATTACTTGAAAGTATCATGAAGGTTGGAAGAAAAAATATATGATGAGATTTCAGGAGACTGTAGTTTTTTGGCAGCCTAACAACGCCTTTCATTGAATGTGTTATTCGCCAGTCTCTGCTTAAGGCTACATCAAGAGGAAACAAACCTTAGGGATAGAACGTGGAACTACTTTATTGTGTCATGTTTCAAGTAGCTAGCACAAACCGTGTTTGATTTAAAGTTCTAACTGCATCTGTCAATATAGGAGAAAACAGAGTGAAACCTAAAAATTCAAACTGTTCCTGCAAACGAATGCTTCAACCTAGAAGAACAAAACTTGGGCATCCAAGTGGGAATGGTGTACTGATCATTACTTGAATGTATCATGAAGATTGGATGAAAAAATATATGTTGAGATTTCAGGAGACTCTAGTTTTTTGAAAGTTTGGCAACCCCTTTCAATATAATTGTTATTCGCCAGTCCCTGCATTAGGCTACATCAAGAGGAAACAAACCTTAGAGATAGAACGTAGAACTACTTTATTGTGTCAAGTTTCAAGAAGCTAGCACAAACCGTGTTTGATTTAGAGTTCTAGCTGCATCTGTCAATATAGGAGAAAACAGAGTGAAACCTAGAAATTCAAACTGTTACTGCAAACGAATGCATCAACCTAAAAGAATGAAACTTGGGCATCCAAGTTTGATTGGTGTACTGCTCATTACTTGAAAGTATCATTAAGGTCGGAAAAAAATATGTGTTGAGATTTCAGGAGACTCTAGTTTTTTGGCAGCCTAACAACGCCTTTCATTGAAAGTGTTATTCGCTAGTCTGTGCTGAAGGCTACATCAAGAGGAAACAATCCTTAGGGATAGAATGTAGAACTACTTTATTGTGTCAAGTTTCAAGAAGCTAGCCCAAACCGTGTATGATTTAGAGTTTGAACTACATTTGTCAATATAGGAGAAAGCAGAATGAAACCTAAAAATTCAAACTGTTACTGCAAACGAATGCTTCAACGTAGGAGAATGAAACTTGAGCATCCAAGTGGGATTTGTGTACTGATCATTACTCGAAAGTATCATGAAGATTGGATAAAAAAAATATATGTTGAGATTTCAGAAGACTCTAGTTTTGGGAAGTTTGGCAACCCCTTTCAATAAAAGTGTTATTCGCCAGTCCCTGCATTAGGCTACATCAAGAGGAAACAAACCTTAGAGATAGAACGTAGAACTACAGTATTTTGTCAAGTTTCAAGAAGCTAGCACAAACCGTGTTTGATTTAGATTTCGAAATGCATCTGTCAATATAGGACAAAACAGAGTGAAACCTAAAAATTCAAACTGTTCCTGCAAACGAATGCTTCAAACTAGGAGAACGAAACTTGGGCATCCAAGTTTGATTGGTGCACTGCTCATTACTTGAAAGTATCATGAAGGTCGGAAGAAAAAATATATGATGAGATTTCAGGAGACTGTATTTTTTTGGCAGCCTAACAACGCCTTTCATTGAATGTGTTATTCGCCAGTCTCTGCTTAAGGCTACATCAAGAGGAAACAAACCTTAGGGATAGAACGTAGAACTACTTTATTGTGTCATGTTTCAAGTAGCTAGCACAAACCGTGTTTGATTTAAAGTTCTAACTGCATCTGTCAATATAGGAGAAAACAGAGTGAAACCTAAAAATTCAAACTGTTCCTGCAAACGAATGCTTCAACCCAGAAGAACAAAACTTGGGCATCCAAGTGGGAATGGTGTACTGATCATTACTTGAATGTATCATGAAGATTGGATGAAAAAATATATGTTGAGATTTCAGGAGACTCTAGTTTTGGGAAGTTTGGCAGCCCCTTTCAATATAAGTGTTATTCGCCAGTCCCTGCATTAGGCTACATCAAGAGGAATCAAACCTTAGAGATAGAACGTAGAACTACTTTGTTGTGTCAAGTTTCAAGAAGCTAGCACAAACCGTGTTTGATTTAGAGTTCTAGCTGCCTCTGTGAATATAGGAGAAAACAGAGTGAAACCTAGAAATTCAAACTGTTACTGCAAACGAATGCATCAACCTAGGAGAAAGAAACTTGGGCATCCAAGTTTGATTGGTGTACTGCTCATTACTTGAAAGTATCATTAAGTTCCCAAAAAAATATGTGTTGAGATTTCAGGAGACTCTAGTTTTTTGGCAGCCTAACAACGCCTTTCATTGAAAGTGTTATTCGCCAGTCTGTGCTGAAGGCTACATCAAGAGGAAACAAACCTTAGGGATAGAATGTTGAACTACCTTATTGTGTCAAGTTTCAAGAAGGTAGTCCAAACCGTGTATGATTTAGAGTTTGAACTACATTTGTCAATATAGGAGAAAGCAGAATGAAACCTAAAAATTCAAACTGTTACTGCAAACGAATGCTTCAACGTAGGAGAAGGAAACTTGAGCATCCAAGTGGGATTGGTGTACTGATCATTACTCGAATGTATCATGAAGATTGGAAAAAAAATATATGTTGAGATTTCAGAAGACTCTAGTTTTGGGAAGTTTGGCAACCCCTTTCAATAAAAGTGTTACTCGCCAGTAACTGCATTAGGCTACATCAAGAGGAAACAAACCTTAGAGATAGAACGTAGAACTACAATATTTTGTCAAGTTTCAAGAAGCTAGCACAAACCTTGTTTGATTTAGAGTTTGAACTGCATCTGTCAATATAGGACAAAACAGAGTGAAACCTAAAAATTCAAACTGTTCCTGCAAACGAATGCTTCAACCTAGGAGAACAAAACTTGGGCATCCAAGTTTGATTGGTGCACTGCTCATTACTTGAAATTATCATGAAGGTTGGAAGAAAAAATATATGATGAGATTTCAGGAGACTGTAGTTTTTTGGCAGCCTAACAACGCCTTTCATTGAATGTGTTATTCGCCAGTCTCTGCTTAAGGGTACATCAAGAGGAAACAAACCTTAGGAATAGAACGTAGAACTACTTTATTGTGTCATGTTTCAAGTAGCTAGCACAAACCGTGTTTGATTTACAGTTCTAACTGCATCTGTCAATATAGGAGAAAACAGAGTGAAACCTAAAAATTCAAACTGTTCCTGCAACGAATGCTTCAACCTAGAAGAACAAAACTTGGGAATCCAAGTGGGAATGGTGTACTGATCATTACTTGAATGTATCATGAAGATTGGATGAAAAAATATATGTTGAGATTTCAGGAGACTCTAGTTTTTTGAAAGTTTGGCAACCCCTTTCAATATAATTGTTATTCGCCAGTCCCTGCATTAGGCTACATCAAGAGGAAACAAACCTTAGAGATAGAACGTAGAACTACTTTATTGTGTCAAGTTTCAAGAAGCTAGCACAAACCGTGTTTGATTTAGAGTTCTAGCTGCATCTGTCAATATAGGAGAAAACAGAGTGAAACCTAGAAATTCAAACTGTTACTGCAAACGAATGCATCAACCTAAAAGAATGAAACTTGGGCATCCAAGTTTGATTGGTGTACTGCTCATTACTTGAAAGTATCATTAAGGTCGGAAAAAAATATGTGTTGAGATTTCAGGAGACTCTAGTTTTTTGGCAGCCTAACAACGCCTTTCATTGAAAGTGTTATTCGCCAGTCTGTGCTGAAGGCTACATCAAGAGGAAACAAAACTTAGGGATAGAATGTAGAACTACTTTATTGTGTCAAGTTTCAAGAAGCTAGCCCAAACCGGGTATGATTTAGAGTTTGAACTACATTTGTCAATATAGAAGAAAACAGTGAATCCTAAAAATTCAAACTTTTACTGCAACGAATGCTTCAACGTAGGAGAATGAAACGAAAAATTGAGCATCCAAGTGGGATTGGTGTACTGATCATTACTTGAAAGTATCATGAAGATTGGATGCAAAAATATATGTTGAGATTTCAGAAGACTCTAGTTTTGGGAAGTTTGGCAACCCCTTTCAATAAAAGTGTTATTCGCCAGTAACTGCATTAGGCTACATCAAGAGGAAACAAACCTTAGAGATAGAACGTAGAACTACAGTATTTTGTCAAGTTTCAAGAAGCTAGCACAAACCGTGTTTGATTTAGAGTTCGAACTGCATCTGTCAATATAGGACAAAACAGAGTGAAACCTAAAAATTCAAACTGTTCCTGCAAACGAATGCTTCAACCTAGGAGAACGAAACTTGGGCATCCAAGTTTGATTGGTGCACTGCTCATTACTTGAAAGTATCATGAAGGTCGGAAGAAAAAATATATGATGAGATTTCAGGAGACTGTAGTTTTTTGGCAGCCTAACAACGCCTTTCATTGAATGTGTTATTCGCCAGTCTCTGCTTAAGGGTACATCAAGAGGAAACAAACCTTAGGGATAGAACGTAGAACTACTTTATTGTGTCATGTTTCAAGTAGCTAGCACAAACCATGTTTGATTTAAAGTTCTAACTGCATCTGTCAATATAGGAGAAAACAGAGTGAAACCTAAAAATTCAAACTGTTCCTGCAAACGAATGCTTCAACCTAGAAGAACAAAACTTGGGCATCCAAGTGGGAATGGTGTACTGATCATTACTTGAATGTATCATGAAGATTGGATGAAAAAATATATGTTGAGATTTCAGGAGACTCTAGTTTTTTGAAAGTTTGGCAACCCCTTTCAATATAAGTGTTATTCGCCAGTCCCTGCATTAGGCCAAGAGGAAACAAACCTTAGAGATAGAACGTAGAACTACTTTATTGTGTCAAGTTTCAAGAAGCTAGCACAAACCGTGTTTGATTTAGAGTTCTAGCTGCATCTGTCAATATAGGAGAAAACAGAGTGAAACCTTGAAATTCAAACTGTTACTGCAAACGAATGCATCAACCTAAAAGAATGAAACTTGGGCATCCAAGTTTGATTGGTGTACTGCTCATTACTTGAAAGTATCATTAAGGTCGGAAAAAAATATGTGTTGAGATTTCAGGAGACTCTAGTTTTTTGGCAGCCTAACAACGCCTTTCATTGAAAGTGTTATTCGCTAGTCTGTGCTGAAGGCTACATCAAGAGGAAACAAACCTTAGGGATAGAATGTAGAACTACTTTATTGTGTCAAGTTTCAAGAAGCTAGCCCAAACCGTGTATGATTTAGAGTTTGAACTACATTTGTCAATATAGGAGAAAGCAGAATGAAACCTAAAAATTCAAACTGTTACTGCAAACGAATGCTTCAACGTAGGAGAATGAAACTTGAGCATCCAAGTGGGATTGGTGTACTGATCATTACTCGAAAGTATCATGAAGATTGGATAAAAAAAATATATGTTGAGATTTCAGAAGACTCTAGTTTTGGGAAGTTTGGCAACCCGTTTCAATAAAAGTGTTATTCGCCAGTCCCTGCATTAGGCTACATCAAGAGGAAACAAACCTTAGAGATAGAACGTAGAACTACAGTATTTTGTCAAGTTTCAAGAAGCTAGCACAAATCGTGTTTGATTTAGAGTTCGAAATGCATCTGTCAATATAGGAGAAAACAGAGTGAAACCTAAAAATTCAAACTGTTCCTGCAAACGAATGCTTCAAACTAGGAGAACGAAACTTGGGCATCCAAGTTTGATTGGTGCACTGCTCATTACTTGAAAGTATCATGAAGGTCGGAAGAAAAAATATATGATGAGATTTCAGGAGACTGTAGTTTTTTGGCAGCCTAACAACGCCTTTCATTGAATGTGTTATTCGCCAGTCTCTGCTTACGGCTACATCAAGAGGAAACAAACCTTAGGGATAGAACGTAGAACTACTTTATTGTGTCATGTTTCAAGTAGCTAGCACAAACCGTGTTTGATTTAAAGTTCTAACTGCATCTGTCAATATAGGAGAAAACAGAGTGAAACCTAAAAATTCAAACTGTTCCTGCAAACGAATGCTTCAACCCAGAAGAACAAAACTTGGGCATCCAAGTGGGAATGGTGTACTGATCATTACTTGAATGTATCATGAAGATTGGATGAAAAAATATATGTTGAGATTTCAGGAGACTCTAGTTTTGGGAAGTTTGGCAGCCCCTTTCAATATAAGTGTTATTCGCCAGTCCCTGCATTAGGCTACATCAAGCGGAATCAAACCTTAGAGATAGAACGTAGAACTACTTTGTTGTGTCAAGTTTCAAGAAGCTAGCACAAACCGTGTTTGATTTAGAGTTCTAGCTGCATCTGTCAATATAGGAGAAAACAGAGTGAAACCTAGAAATTCAAACTGTTACTGCAAACGAATGCATCAACCTAGGAGAACGAAACTTGGGCATCCAAGTTTGATTGGTGTACTGCTCATTACTTGAAAGTATCATTAAGTTCGGAAAAAAATATGTGTTGAGATTTCAGGAGACTCTAGTTTTTTGGCAGCCTAACAACGCCTTTCATTGAAAGTGTTATTCGCCAGTCTGTGCTGAAGGCTACATCAAGAGGAAACAAACCTTAGGGATAGAATGTAGAACTACTTTATTGTGTCAAGTTTCAAGAAGCTAGCCCAAACCGTGTATGATTTAGAGTTTGAACTACATTTGTCAATATAGGAGAAAGCAGAATGAAACCTAAAAATTCAAACTGTTACTGCAAACGAATGCTTCAACGTAGGAGAAGGAAACTTGAGCATCCAAGTGGGATTGGTGTACTGATCATTACTCGAAAATATCATGAAGATTGGAAAAAAAATATATGTTGAGATTTCAGAAGACTCTAGTTTTGGGAAGTTTGGCAACCCCTTTCAATAAAAGTGTTATTCGCCAGTAACTGCATTAGGCTACATCAAGAGGAAACAAACCTTAGAGATAGAACGTAGAACTACAATATTTTGTCAAGTTTCAAGAAGCTACCACAAACCTTGTTTGATTTAGAGTGTGAACTGCATCTGTCAATACAGGACAAAACAGAGTGAAACCTAAAAATTCAAACTGTTCCTGCAAACGAATGCTTCAACCTAGGAGAACAAAACTTGGGCATCCAAGTTTGATTGGTGCACTGCTCATTACTTGAAAGTATCATGAACGTTTTAAGAAAAAATATATGATGAGATTTCAGGAGACTGTAGTTTTTTGGCAGCCTAACAACGCCTTTCATTGAATGTGTTATTTGCCAGTCTCTGCTTAAGGCTACATCAAGAGGAAACAAACCTTAGGGATAGAACGTAGAACTACTTTATTGTGTCATGTTTCAAGTAGCTAGCACAAACCGTGTTTGATTTACAGTTCTAACTGCATCTGTCAATATAGGAGAAAACAGAGTGAAACCCAAAAATTCAAGCTGTTCCTGCAAACGAATGCTTCAACCTAGAAGAACAAAACTTGGGAATCCAAGTGGGAATGGTGTACTGATCATTACTTGAATGTATCATGAAGATTGGATGAAAAAATATATGTTGAGATTTCAGGAGACTCTAGTTTTTTGAAAGTTTGGCAACCCCTTTCAATATAATTGTTAATGGCCAGTCCCTGCATTAGGCTACATCAAGAGGAAACAAACCTTAGAGATAGAATGTAGAACTACTTTATTGTGTCAAGTTTCAAGAAGCTAGCACAAACCGTGTTTGATTTAGAGTTCTAGCAGCATCTGTCAATATAGGAGAAAACAGAGTGAAACCTAGAAATTCAAACTGTTACTGCAAACGAATGCATCAACCTAAAAGAATGAAACTTGGGCATCCAAGTTTGATTGGTGTACTGCTCATTACTTGAAAGTATCATTAAGGTCGGAAAAAAATATGTGTTGAGATTTCAGGAGACTCTAGTTTTTTGGCAGCCTAACAACGCCTTTCATTGAAAGTGTTATTCGCTAGTCTGTGCTGAAGGCTACATCAAGAGGAAACAAACCTTAGGGATAGAATGTAGAACTACTTTATTGTGTCAAGTTTCAAGAAGCTAGCCCAAACCGTGTATGATTTAGAGTTTGAACTACATTTGTCAATATAGGAGAAAGCAGAATGAAACCTAAAAATTCAAACTGTTACTGCAAACGAATGCTTCAACGTAGGAGAATGAAACTTGAGCATCCAAGTGGGATTGGTGTACTGATCATTACTCGAAAGTATCATGAAGATTGGATAAAAAAAATATATGTTGAGATTTCAGAAGACTCTAGTTTTGGGAAGTTTGGCAACCCGTTTGAATAAAAGTGTTATTCGCCAGTCCCTGCATTAGGCTACATCAAGAGGAAACAAACCTTAGAGATAGAACGTAGAACTACAGTATTTTGTCAAGTTTCAAGAAGCTAGCACAAACCGTGTTTGATTTAGAGTTCGAAATGCATCTGTCAATATAGGACAAAACAGAGTGAAACCTAAAAATTCAAACTGTTCCTGCAAACGAATGCTTCAAACTAGGAGAACGAAACTTGGGCATCCAAGTTTGATTGGTGCACTGCTCATTACTTGAAAGTATCATGAAGGTCGGAAGAAAAAATATATGATGAGATTTCAGGAGACTGTAGTTTTTTGGCAGCCTAACAACGCCTTTCATTGAATGTGTTATTCGCCAGTCTCTGCTTAAGGCTACATCAAGAGGAAACAAACCTTAGGGATAGAACGTAGAACTACTTTATTGTGTCATGTTTCAAGTAGCTAGCACAAACCGTGTTTGATTTAAAGTTCTAACTGCATCTGTCAATATAGGAGAAAGCAGAGTGAAACCTAAAAATTCAAACTGTTCCTGCAAAAGAATGCTTCAACCCAGAAGAACAAAACTTGGGCATCCAAGTGGGAGTGGTGTACTGATCATTACTTGAATGTATCATGAAGATTGGATGAAAAAATATATGTTGAGATTTCAGGAGACTCTAGTTTTAGGAAGTTTGGCAGCCCCTTTCAATATAAGTGTTATTCGCCAGTCCCTGCATTAGGCTACATCAAGAGGAATCAAACCTTAGAGATAGAACGTAGAACTACTTTGTTGTGTCAAGTTTCAAGAAGCTAGCACAAACCGTGTTTGATTTAGAGTTCTAGCTGCATCTGTCAATAAAGGAGAAAACAGAGTGAAACCTAGAAATTCAAACTGTTACTGCAAACGAATGCATCAACCTAGGAGAACGAAACTTGGGCATCCAAGTTTGATTGGTGTACTGCTCATTACTTGAAAGTATCATTAAGTTCGGAAAAAAATAAGTGTTGAGATTTCAGGAGACTCTAGTTTTTGGCAGCCTAACAACGCCTTTCATTGAAAGTGTTATTCGCCAGTCTGTGCTGAAGGCTACATCAAGAGGAAACAAACCTTAGGGATAGAATGTACAACTACTTTATTGTGTCAAGTTTCAAGAAGCTAGCCCAAACCGTGTATGATTTAGAGTTTGAACTACATTTGTCAATATAGGAGAAAGCAGAATGAAACCTAAAAATTCAAACTGTTACTGCAAACGAATGCTTCAACGTAGGAGAAGGAAACTTGAGCATCCAAGTGGGATTGGTGTACTGATCATTACTCGAAAATATCATGAAGATTGGAAAAAAAATATATGTTGAGATTTCAGAAGACTCTAGTTTTGGGAAGTTTGGCAACCCCTTTCAATAAAAGTGTTATTCGCCAGTAACTGCATTAGGCTACATCAAGAGGAAACAAACCTTAGAGATAGAACGTAGAACTACAATATTTTGTCAAGTTTCAAGAAGCTAGCACAAACCTTGTTTGATTTAGAGTTTGAACTGCATTTGTCAATATAGGACAAAACAGAGTGAAACCTAAAAATTCAAACTGTTCCTGCAAACGAATGCTTCAACCTAGGAGAACAAAACTTGGGCATCCAAGTTTGATTGGTGCACTGCTCATTACTTGAAAGTATCATGAAGGTTGGAAGAAAAAATATATGATGAGATTTCAGGAGACTGTAGTTTTTTGGCAGCCTAACAACGCCTTTCATTGAATGTGTTATTCGCCAGTCTCTGCTTAAGGCTACATCAAGAGGAAACAAACCTTAGGGATAGAACGTGGAACTACTTTATTGTGTTATGTTTCAAGTAGCTAGCACAAACCGTGTTTGATTTAAAGTTCTAACTGCATCTGTCAATATAGGAGAAAACAGAGTGAAACCTAAAAATTCAAACTGTTCCTGCAAACGAATGCTTCAACCTAGAAGAACAAAACTTGGGCATCCAAGTGGGAATGGTGTACTGATCATTACTTGAATGTATCATGAAGATTGGATGAAAAAATATATGTTGAGATTTCAGGAGACTCTAGTTTTTTGAAAGTTTGGCAACCCCTTTCAATATAATTGTTATTCGCCAGTCCCTGCATTAGGCTACATCAAGAGGAAACAAACCTTAGAGATAGAACGTAGAACTACTTTATTGTGTCAAGTTTCAAGAAGCTAGCACAAACCGTGTTTGATTTAGAGTTCTAGCTGCATCTGTCAATATAGGAGAAAACAGAGTGAAACCTAGAAATTCAAACTGTTACTGCAAACGAATGCATCAACCTAAAAGAATGAAACTTGGGCATCCAAGTTTGATTGGTGTACTGCTCATTACTTGAAAGTATCATTAAGGTCGGAAAAAAATATGTGTTGAGATTTCAGGAGACTCTAGTTTTTTGGCAGCCTAACAACGCCTTTCATTGAAAGTGTTATTCGCTAGTCTGTGCTGAAGGCTACATCAAGAGGAAACAATCCTTAGGGATAGAATGTAGAACTACTTTATTGTGTCAAGTTTCAAGAAGCTAGCCCAAACCGTGTATGATTTAGAGTTTGAACTACATTTGTCAATATAGGAGAAAGCAGAATGAAACCTAAAAATTCAAACTGTTACTGCAAACGAATGCTTCAACGTAGGAGAATGAAACTTGAGCATCCAAGTGGGATTTGTGTACTGATCATTACTCGAAAGTATCATGAAGATTGGATAAAAAAAATATATGTTGAGATTTCAGAAGACTCTAGTTTTGGGAAGTTTGGCAACCCCTTTCAATAAAAGTGTTATTCGCCAGTCCTGCATTAGGCTACATCAAGAGGAAACAAACCTTAGAGATAGAACGTAGAACTACAGTATTTTGTCAAGTTTCAAGAAGCTAGAACAAAACGTGTTTGATTTAGAGTTCGAAATGCATCTGTCAATATAGGACAAAACAGAGTGAAACCTAAAAATTCAAACTGTTCCTGCAAACGAATGCTTCAAACTAGGAGAACGAAACTTGGGCATCCAAGTTTGATTGGTGCACTGCTCATTACTTGAAAGTATCATGAAGGTCGGAAGAAAAAATATATGATGAGATTTCAGGAGACTGTATTTTTTTGGCAGCCTAACAACGCCTTTCATTGAATGTGTTATTCGCCAGTCTCTGCTTAAGGCTACATCAAGAGGAAACAAACCTTAGGGATAGAACGTAGAACTACTTTATTGTGTCATGTTTCAAGTAGCTAGCACAAACCGTGTTTGATTTAAAGTTCTAACTGCATCTGTCAATATAGGAGAAAACAGAGTGAAACCTAAAAATTCAAACTGTTCCTGCAAACGAATGCTTCAACCTAGAAGAACAAAACTTGGGCATCCAAGTGGGAATGGTGTACTGATCATTACTTGAATGTATCATGAAGATTGGATGAAAAAAATATATGATGAGATTTCAGGAGACTCTAGTTTTTTGAAAGTTTGGCAACCCCTTTCAATATAATTGTTATTCGCCAGTCCCTGCATTAGGCTACATCAAGAGGAAACAAACCTTAGAGATAGAACGTAGAACTACTTTATTGTGTCAAGTTTCAAGAAGCTAGCACAAACCGTGATGATTTAGAGTTCTAGCTGCATCTGTCAATATAGGAGAAAACAGAGTGAAACCTAGAAATTCAAACTGTTACTGCAAACGAATGCATCAACCTAAAAGAATGAAACTTGGGCATCCAAGTTTGATTGGTGTACTGCTCATTACTTGAAAGTATCATTAAGGTCGGAAAAAAATATGTGTTGAGATTTCAGGAGACTCTAGTTTTTGGCAGCCTAACAACGCCTTTCATTGAAGTGTTATTCGCTAGTCTGTGCTGAAGGCTACATCAAGAGGAAACAAACCTTAGGGATAGAATGTAGAACTACTTTATTGTGTCAGTTTCAAGAAGCTAGCCCAAACCGTGTATGATTTAGAGTTTGAACTACATTTGTCAATATAGGAGAAAGCAGAATGAAACCTAAAAATTCAAACTGTTACTGCAAACGAATGCTTCAACGTAGGAGAATGAAACTTGAGCATCCAAGTGGGATTTGTGTACTGATCATTACTCGAAAGGTATCATGAAGATTGGATAAAAAAAATATATGTTGAGATTTCAGAAGACTCTAGTTTTGGGAAGTTTGGCAACCCCTTTCAATAAAAGTGTTATTCGCCAGTCCCTGCATTAGGCTACATCAAGAGGAAACAAACCTTAGAGATAGAACGTAGAACTACAGTATTTTGTCAAGTTTCAAGAAGCTAGCACAAACCGTGTTTGATTTAGAGTTCGAAATGCATCTGTCAATATAGGACACAAACAGAGTGAAACCTAAAAATTCAAACTGTTCCTGCAAACGAATGCTTCAAACTAGGAGAACGAAACTTGGGCATCCAAGTTTGATTGGTGCACTGCTCATTACTTGAAAGTATCATGAAGGTCGGAAGAAAAAATATATGATGAGATTTCAGGAGACTGTATTTTTTTGGCAGCCTAACAACGCCTTTCATTGAATGTGTTATTCGCCAGTCTCTGCTTAAGGCTACATCAAGAGGAAACAAACCTTAGGGATAGAACGTAGAACTACTTTATTGTGTCATGTTTCAAGTAGCTAGCACAAACCGTGTTTGATTTAAAGTTCTAACTGCATCTGTCAATATAGGAGAAAACAGAGTGAAACCTAAAAATTCAAACTGTTCCTGCAAACGAATGCTTCAACCCAGAAGAACAAAACTTGGGCATCCAAGTGGGAATGGTGTACTGATCATTACTTGAATGTATCATGAAGATTGGATGAAAAAATATATGTTGAGATTTCAGGAGACTCTAGTTTTGGGAAGTTTGGCAGCCCCTTTCATTATAAGTGTTATTCGCCAGTCCCTGCATTAGGCTACATCAAGAGGAATCAAACCTTAGAGATAGAACGTAGAACTACTTTGTTGTGTCAAGTTTCAAGAAGCTAGCACAAACCGTGTTTGATTTAGAGTTCTAGCTGCATCTGTCAATATAGGAGAAAACAGAGTGAAACCTAGAAATTCAAACTGTTACTGCAAACGAATGCATCAACCTAGGAGAACGAAACTTGGGCATCCAAGTTTGATTGGTGTACTGCTCATTACTTGAAAGTATCATTAAGTTCGGAAAAAAATATGTGTTGAGATTTCAGGAGACTCTAGTTTTTTGGCAGCCTAACAACGCCTTTCATTGAAAGTGTTATTCGCCAGTCTGTGCTGAAGGCTACATCAAGAGGAAACAAACCTTAGGGATAGAATGTAGAACTACTTTATTGTGTCAAGTTTCAAGAAGCTAGCCCAAACCGTGTATGATTTAGAGTTTGAACTACATTTGTCAATATAGGAGAAAGCAGAATGAAACCTAAAAATTCAAACTGTTACTGCAAACGAATGCTTCAACGTAGGAGAATGAAACTTGAGCATCCAAGTGGGATTGGTGTACTGATCATTACTCGAAAGTATTATGAAGATTGGATGCAAAAATATATGTTGAGATTTCAGAAGACTCTCGTTTTTGGAAGTTTGGCAACCCCTTTCAATAAAAGTGTTATTCGCCAGTAACTGCATTAGGCTACATCAAGAGGAAACAAACCTTAGAGATAGAACGTAGAACTACAGTATTTTGTCAAGTTTCAAGAAGCTAGCACAAACCGTGTTTGATTTAGAGTTCGAACTGCATCTGTCAATATAGGACAAAACAGAGTGAAACCTAAAAATTCAAACTGTTCCTGCAAACGAATGCTTCAACTTAGGAGAACGAAACTTGGGCATCCAAGTTTGATTGATGCACTGCTCATTACTTGAAAGTATCATGACGGTCGGAAGAAAAATATATGATGAGATTTCAGGAGACTGTAGTTTTTTGGCAGCCTAACAACGCCTTTCATTGAATGTGTTATTCGCCAGTCTCTGCTTAAGGCTACATCAAGAGGAAACAAACCTTAGGGATAGAACGTAGAACTACTTTATTGTGTCATGTTTCAAGTAGCTAGCACAAACCGTGTTTGATTTAAAGTTCTAACTGCATCTGTCAATATAGGAGAAAACAGAGTGAAACCTAAAAATTCAAACTGTTCCTGCAAACGAATGCTTCAACCTAGAAGAAAAAAACTTGGGCATCCAAGTGGGAATGGTGTACTGATCATTACTTGAATGTATCATGAAGTTTGGATGAAAAAATATATGTTGAGATTTCAGGAGACTCTCGTTTTTTGAAAGTTTGGCAACCCCTTTCAATATAAGTGTTATTCGCCAGTCCCTGCATTAGGCTACATCAAGAGGAAACAAACCTTAGAGATAGAACGTAGAACTACTTTATTGTGTCAAGTTTCAAGAAGCTAGCACAAACCGTGTTTGTTTTAGAGTTCTAGCTGCATCTGTCAATATATGAGAAAACAGAGTGAAACCTAGAAATTCAAACTGTAACTGCAAACGAATGCATCAACCTAGGAGAACGAAACTTGGGCATCCAAGTTTGATTGGTGTACTGCTCATTACTTGAAAGTATCATTAAGGTCGGAAAAAAAATATGTGTTGAGATTGCAGGAGACTCTAGTTTTTTGGCAGCCTAACAACGCCTTTCATTGAAAGTGTTATTCGCCAGTCTGTGCTGAAGGCTACATCAAGAGGAAACAAACCTTAGGGATAGAATGTAGAACTACTTTATTGTGTCAAGTTTCAAGAAGCCATCCCAAACCGTGTTTGATTTAGAGTTTGAACTACATTTGTCAATATAGAAGAAACCAGTGAAACCTAAAAATTAAAACTGTTACTGCAAACGAATGCTTCAACGTAGGAGAATGAAACTTGAGCATCCAAGTGGGATTGGTGTACTGATCATTACTTGAAAGTATCATGAAGATTGGATGCAAAAATATATGTTGAGATTTCAGAAGACTCTAGTTTTTGGAAGTTTGGCAACCCCTTTCAATAAAAGTGTTATTCGCCAGTAACTGCATTAGGCTACATCAAGAGGAAACAAACCTTAGAGATAGAACGTAGAACTACAGTATTTTGTCAAGTTTCAAGAAGCTAGCACAAACCGTGTTTGATTTAGAGTTCGAACTGCATCTGTCAATATAGGACAAAACAGAGTGAAACCTAAAAGTTCAAACTGTTCCTGCAAACGAATGCTTCAACCTAGGAGAAAGAAACTTGGGCATCCAAGTTTGATTGGTGCACTGCTCATTACTTGAAAGTATCATGACGGTCGGAAGAAAAAATATATGATGAGATTTCAGGAGACTGTAGTTTTTTGGCAGCCTAACAACGCCTTTCATTGAATGTGTTATTCGCCAGTCTCTGCTTAAGGCTACATCAAGAGGAAACAAACCTTAGGGATAGAACGTAGAACTGCTTTATTGTGTCATGTTTCAAGTAGCTAGCACAAACCGTGTTTGATTTAAAGTTCTAACTGCATCTGTCAATATAGGAGAAAACAGAGTGAAACCTAAAAATTCAAACTGTTCCTGCAAACGAATGCTTCAACCTAGAAGAACAAAACTTGGGCATCCAAGTGGGAATGGTGTACTGATCATTACTTGAATGTGTCATGAAGATTGGATGAAAAAATATATGTTGAGATTTCAGGAGACTCTCGTTTTTTGAAAGTTTGGCAACCCCTTTCAATATAAGTGTTATTCGCCAGTCCCTGCATTAGGCTACATCAAGAGGAAACAAACCTTAGAGATAGAACGTAGAACTACTTTATTGTGTCAAGTTTCAAGAAGCTAGCACAAACCGTGTTTGATTTAGAGTTCTAGCTGCATCTGTCAATATAGGAGAAAACAGAGTGAAACCTAGAAATTCAAACTGTAACTGCAAACGAATGCATCAACCTAGGAGAACGAAACTTGGGCATCCAAGTTTGATTGGTGTACTGCTCATTACTTGAAAGTATCATTAAG
This sequence comes from Callospermophilus lateralis, assembly GCF_048772815.1. Lineage (NCBI taxonomy): Eukaryota > Metazoa > Chordata > Mammalia > Rodentia > Sciuridae > Callospermophilus > Callospermophilus lateralis. The sequence continues at coordinate 73,259 of NW_027514204.1, forward strand.
GTCCGAAAAAAATATGTGTTGAGATTTCAGGAGACTCTAGTTTTTTGGCAGCCTAACAACGCCTTTCATTGAAAGTGTTATTCGCCAGTCTGTTCTGAAGGCTACATCAAGAGGAAACAAACCTTAGGGATAGAATGTAGAACTACTTTATTGTGGCAAGTTTCAAGAAGCTAGCCCAAACCGTGTATGATTTAGAGTTTGAACTACATTTGTCAATATAGAAGAAAACAGAGAAACCTAAAACTTCAAACTGTTACTGCAAACGAATGCTTCAACGTAGGAGAATGAAACTTGAGCATCCAAGTGGGATTGGTGTACTGATCATTACTCGAAAGTATCATGAAGATTGGATAAAAAATATATGTTGAGATTTCAGAAGACTCTAGTTTTGGGAAGTTTGGCAACCCCTTTCAATAAAAGTGTTATTCGCCAGTAACTGCATTAGGCTACATCAAGAGGAAACAAACCTTAGAGATACAATGTAGAACTACAGTATTTTGTCAAGTTTCAAGAAGCTAGCACAAACCGTGTTTGATTTAGAGTTCGAACTGCATCTGTCAATATAGGACAAAAGAGAGTGAAACCTAAAAATTCAAACTGTTCCTGCAAACGAATGCTTCAACCTAGGAGAACGAAACTTGGGCATCCAAGTTTGATTGGTGCACTGCTCATTACTTGAAAGTATCATGAAGGTCGGAAGAAAAAATATATGATGAGATTTCAGGAGACTGTAGTTTTTTGGCAGCCTAACAACGCCTTTCATTGAATGTGTTATTCGCCAGTCTCTGCTTAAGGCTACATCAAGAGGAAACAAACCTTAGGGATAGAACGTAGAACTACTTTATTGTGTCATGTTTCAAGTAGCTAGCACAAACCGTGTTTGATTTAAAGTTCTAACTGCATCTGTCAATATAGGAGAAAACAGAGTGAAACCTAAAAATTCAAACTGTTCCTGCAAACGAATGCTTCAACCTAGAAGAACAAAACTTGGGCATCCAAGTGGGAATGGTGTACTGATCATTACTTGAATGTATCATGAAGATTGGATGAAAAAATATATGTTGAGATTTCCGGAGACTCTAGTTTTTTGAAAGTTTGGCAACCCCTTTCAATATAAGTGTTATTCGCCAGTCCCTGCATTAGGCTACATCAAGAGGAAACAAACCTTAGAGATAGAACGTAGACTATAGTATTTTGTCAAGTTTCATGAAGCTAGCCCAAACCGTGTTTGATTTAGAGTTCGAACTGCGTCTGTCAATATAGGACAAAACAGAGTGAAACCTAAAAATTCAAAGTGTTCTTGCAAAAGAATTCTTCAACCTAGGAGAACGAAACTTGGGCATCCAAGTTTGATTGGTGCACTGCTCATTACTTGAAAGTATCATGAAGGTCGGAAGAAAAAATATATGATGAGATTTCAGGAGACTGTATTTTTTTGGCAGCCTAACAACGCCTTTCATTGAATGTGTTATTCGCCAGTCTATGCTTAAGGTTAAATCAAAAGGAAACAAACCTTAGGGATAGAAAGTAGAACTACTTTATTGTGTCATGTTTCAAGAAGCTAGCACAAACCGTGTTTGATTTAAAGTTCTAACTGCATCTGTCAATATAGGAGAAAACAGAGTGAAACCTAAAAATTCAAACTGTTCCTGCAAACGAATGCTTCAACCTAGAAGAACAAAACTTGGGCATCCAAGTGGGAATGGTGTACTGATCATTACTTGAATGTATCATGAAGATTGGATGAAAAAATATATGTTGAGATTTCAGGAGACTCTAGTTTTTTGAAAGTTTGGCAACCCCTTTCAATATAAGTGTTATTCGCCAGTCCCTGCCTTAGGCTACATCAAGAGGAAACAAAACTTAGAGACAGAACGTAGAACTACTTTATTGTGTCAAGTTTCAAGAAGCTAGCACAAACCGTGTTTGATTTAGAGTTCTAGCTGCATCTGTCAATATAGGAGAAAACAGAGTGAAACCTAGAAATTCAAACTGTTCCTGCAAACGAATGCATCAACCTAGGAGAACGAAACTTGGGCATCCAAGTTTGATTGGTGTACTGCTCATTACTTGAAAGTATCATTAAGGTCGGAAAAAAATATGTGTTGAGATTTCAGGAGACTCTAGTTTTTTGGCAGCCTAACAACGCCTTTCATTGAAAGTGTTATTCGCCAGTCTGTGCTGAAGGCTACATCAAGAGGAAACAAACCTTAGGGATAGAATGTAGAACTACTGTATTGTGTCAAGTTTCAAGAAGCTAGCCCAAACCGTGTATGATTTAGAGTTTTAACTACATTTGTCAATATAGAAGAAAACAGTGAAACCTAAAAATTAAAACTGTTACTGCAAACGAATGCTTCAACGTAGTTGAATGAAACTTGAGCATCCAAGTGGGATTGGTGTACTGATCATTACTCGAAAGTATCATGAAGATTGGATAAAAAAATATATGTTGAGATTTCAGAAGATTCTCGTTTTGGGAAGTTTGGCAACCCATTTCAATAAAAGTGTTATTCGCCAGTCCCTGCATTAGGCTACATCAAGAGGAAACAAACCTTAGAGATAGAACGTAGAACTACAGTATTTTGTCAAGTTTCAAGAAGCTAGCACAAACCGTGTTTGATTTAGAGTTCGAACTGCATCTGTCAATATAGGACAAAACAGAGTGAAACCTAAAAATTCAAACTGCTCCTGCAAACGAATGCTTCAACCTAGGAGAAGGAAACTTGGGCATCCAACTTTGATTGGTGCACTGGTCATTACTTGAAAGTATCATAAAGGTCGGAAGAAAAAATATATGATGAGATTTCAGGAGACTGTAGTTTTTTGGCAGCCTAACAACGCCTTTCATTGAATGTGTTATTCGCCAGTCTCTGCTTAAGGCTACATCAAGAGGAAACAAACCTTAGGGATAGAACGTAGAACTACTTTATTGTGTCATGTTTCAAGTAGCTAGCACAAACCGTGTTTGATTTAAAGTTCTAACTGCATCTGTCAATATAGGAGAAAACAGAGTGAAACCTAAAAATTCAAACTGTTCCTGCAAACGAATGCTTCTACCTAGAAGAACAAAAATTGGGCATCCAAGTGGGAATGGTGTACTGATCATTACTTGAATGTATCATGAAGATTGGATGAAAAAATATATGTTGAGATTTCAGGAGACTCTCGTTTTTTGAAAGTTTGGCAACCCCTTTCAATATAAGTGTTATTCGCCAGTCCCTGCATTAGGCTACATCAAGAGGAAACAAACCTTAGAGATAGAACGTAGAACTACTTTATTGTGTCAAGTTTCAAGAAGCTAGCACAAACCGTGTTTGATTTAGAGTTCTAGCTGCATCTGTCAATATAGGAGAAAACAGAGTGAAACCTAGAAATTCAAACTGTTACTGCAAACGAATGCATCAACCTAGGAGAACGAAACTTGGGCATCCAAGTTTGATTGGTGTACTGCTCATTACTTGAAAGTATCATTAAGGTCGGAAAAAATATGTGTTGAGATTTCAGGAGACTGTAGTTTTTTGGCAGCCTAACAACGCCTTTCATTGAAAGTGTTATTCGCCAGTCTGTGCTGAAGGCTACATCAAGAGGAAACAAAGCTTAGGGATAGAATGTAGAACTACTTTATTGTGTCAAGTTTCAAGAAGCTAGCCCAAACCGTGTATGATTTAGAGTTTGAACTACATTTGTCAATATAGAAGAAAACAGTGAAACCTAAAAATTCAAACTGTTACTGCAAACGAATGCTTCAACGTAGTTGAATGAAACTTGAGCATCCAAGTGGGATTGGTGTACTGATCATTACTCGAAAGTATCATGAAGATTGGATAAAAAAATATATGTTGAGATTTCAGAAGACTCTAGTTTTGGGAAGTTTGGCAACCCCTTTCAATAAAAGTGTTATTCGCCAGTCCCTGCATTAGGCTACATCAAGAGGAAACAAACCTTAGAGATAGAACGTAGAACTATAGTATTTTGTCAAGTTTCATGAAGCTAGCCCAAACCCTGTTTGATTTAGAGTTCGAACTGCGTCTGTCAATATAGGACAAAACAGAGTGAAACCTAAAAATTCAAAGTGTTCTTGCAAAAGAATTCTTCAACCTAGGAGAACGAAACTTGGGCATCCAAGTTTGATTGGTGCACTGCTCATTACTTGAAAGTATCATGAAGGTCGGAAGAAAAAATATATGATGAGATTTCAGGAAACTGTATTTTTTTGGCAGCCTAACAACGCCTTTCATTGAATGTGTTATTCGCCAGTCTATGCTTAAGGTTAAATCAAAAGGAAACAAACCTTAGGGATAGAATGTAGAACTACTTTATTGTGTCAAGTTTCAAGAAGCTAGCCCAAACCGTGTATGATTTAGAGTTTGAACTACATTTGTCAATATAGGAGAAAGCAGAATGAAACCTAAAAATTCAAACTGTTACTGCAAACGAATGCTTCAACCTAGAAGAACAAAACTTGGGCATCCAATTGGGAATGGTGTACTGATCATTACTTGAATGTATCATGAAGATTGGATGAAAAAATATATGTTGAGATTTCAGGAGACTCTAGTTTTTTGAAAGTTTGGCAACCCCTTTCAATATAAGTGTTATTTGCCAGTCCCTGCATTAGGCTACATCAAGAGGAAACAAACCTTAGAGATAGAACGTAGAACTACTTTATTGTGTCAAGTTTCAAGAAGCTAGCACAAACCGTGTTTGATTTAGAGTTCTAGCTGCATCTGTCAATATAGGAGAAAACAGAGTGAAACCTAGAAATTCAAACTGTAACTGCAAACGAATGCATCAACCTAGGAGAACGAAACTTGGGCATCCAAGTTTGATTGGTGTACTGCTCATTACTTGAAAGTATCATGAAGGTCGGACGAAAAAATATATGATGAGATTTCAGGAGACTCTAGTTTTTTGGCAGCCTAACAACGCCTTTCATTGAAAGTGTTATTCGCCAGTCTGTGCTGAAGGCTACATCAAGAGGAAACAAACCTTAGGGATAGAATGTAGAACTACTTTATTGTGTCAAGTTTCAAGAAGCTAGCCCAAACCGTGTATGATTTAGAGTTTCAACTACATTTGTCAATATAGAAGAAAACAGTGAAACCTAAAAATTAAAACTGTTACTGCAAACGAATGCTTCAACGTAGGAGAATGAAAATTGAGCATCCAAGTGGGATTGGTGTACTGATCATTACTCGAAAGTATCATGAAGATTGGATGCAAAAATATATGTTGAGATTTCAGAAGACTCTAGTTTTTGGAAGTTTGGCAACCCCTTTCAATAAAAGTGTTATTCGCCAGTCCCTGCATTAGGCTACATCAAGAGGAAACAAACCTTAGAGATAGAACGTAGAACTACAATATTTTGTCAAGTTTCAAGAAGCTAGCACAAACCTCGTTTGATTTAGAGTTTGAACTGCATCTGTCAATATAGGACAAAACAGAGTGAAACCTAAAAATTCAAACTGTTCCTGCAAACGAATGCTTCAACCTAGGAGAACGAAACTTGGGCATCCAAGTTTGATTGGTGCACTGCTCATTACTTGAAAGTATCATGAAGGTCGGAAGAAAAAATATATGATGAGATTTCAGGAGACTGTAGTTTTTTGGCAGCCTAACAACGCCTTTCATCGAATGTGTTATTCGCCAGTCTCTGCTTAAGGCTACATCAAGAGGAAACAAACCTTAGGGATAGAAGGTAGAACAACTTTATTGTGTCATGTTTCAAGTAGCTAGCACAAACCGTGTTTGATTTAAAGTTCTAACTGCATCTGTCAATAAAGGAGAAAACAGAGTGAAACCTAAAAATTCAAACAGTTCCTGCAAACGAATGCTTCAACCTAGAAGAACAAAACTTGGGCATCCATGTGGGAATGGTGTACTGATCATTACTTGAATGTATCATGAAGATTGGATGAAAAAATATATGTTGAGATTTCAGGAGACTCTAGATTTTTGAAAGTTTGGCAACCCCTTTCAATATAAGTGTTATTCGCCAGACCCTGCATTAGGCTACATCAAGAGGAAACAAACCTTAGAGATAAAACGTAGATCTACTTTATTGTGTCAAGTATCAAGAAAGCTAGCACAAACCGTGTTTGATTTAGAGTTTGAACTACATTTGTCAATATAGAAGAAAACAGTGAAACCTAAAATTAAAACTGTTACTGCAAACGAATGCTTCAACGTAGGAGAATGAAACTTGAGCATCAAAGTGGGATTGGTGTACTGATCATTACTTGAAAATATCATGAAAATTGGATGCAAAAATATATGTTGAAGTTTCAGAAGACTCTAGTTTTTGGAAGTTTGGCAACCCCTTTCAATAAAAGTGTTTATTCGCCAGTAACTGCATTAGGCTACATCAAGAGGAAACAAACCTTAGAGATAGAACGTAGAACTACAGTATTTTGTCAAGTTTCAAGAAGCTAGCACAAACCGTGTTTGATTTAGAGTTCGAACTGCATCTGTCAATATAGGACAAAACAGAGTGAAACCTAAAAATTCAAACTGTTCCTGCAAACGAATGCTTCAACCTAGGAGAACGAAACTTGGGTATCCAAGTTTGATTGGTGCACTGCTCATTACTTGAATGTATCATGAAGGTCGGACGAAAAAATATATGATGAGATTTCAGGAGACTGTAGTTTTTTGGCAGCCTAACAACGCCTTTCATTGAATGTGTTATTCGCCAGTCTCTGCTTAAGGCTACATCAAGAGGAAACAAACCTTAGGGATAGAACGTAGAACTACTTTATTGTGTCATGTTTCAAGTAGCTAGCACAAACCGTGTTTGATTTAAAGTTCTAACTGCATCTGTCAATATAGGAGAAAACAGAGTGAAACCTAAAAATTCAAACTGTTCCTGCAAACGAATGCTTCAACCTAGAAGAACCAAACTTGGGCATCCAAGTGGGAATGGTGTACTGATCATTACTTGAATGTATCATGAAAATTGGATGAAAAAATATATGTTGAGATTTCAGGAGACTCTAGTTTTTTGAAAGTTTGGCAACCCTTTCAATATAAGTGTTATTCGCCAGTCCCTGCATTAGGCTATATCAAGAGGAAACAAACCTTAGAGATAGAACGTAGAACTACTTTATTGTGTCAAGTTTCAAGAAGCTAGCACAAACCGTGTTTGATTTAGAGTTCTAGCTGCCTCTGTCAATATAGTAGAAAACAGAGTGAAACCTAGAAATTCAAACTGTTACTGCAAACGAATGCATAAACCTAGGAGAACGAAACTTGGGCATCCAAGTTTGATTGGTGTACTGCTCATTACTTGAAAGTATCATTAAGGTCGGAAAAAAATATGTGTTGAGATTTCAGGAGACTCTAGTTTTTTGGCAGCCTAACAACGCCTTTCATTGAAAGTGTTATTCGCCAGTCTTTGCTGAAGGCTACATCAAGAGGAAACAAACCTTAGGGATAGAATGTAGAACTACTTTATTGTGTCAAGTTTCAAGAAGCTAGCCCAAACCGTGTATGATTTAGAGTTTGAACTACATTTGTCAATATAGGAGAAAGCAGAATGAAACCTAAAAATTCAAACTGTTACTGCAAACGAATGCTTCAACCTAGAAGAACAAAACTTGGGCATCCAATTGGGAATGGTGTACTGATCATTACTTGAATGTATCATGAAGATTGGATGAAAAAATATATGTTGAGATTTCAGGAGACTCTAGTTTTTTGAAAGTTTGGCAACCCCTTTCAATATAAGTGTTATTCGCCAGTCCCTGCATTAGGCTACATCAAGAGGAAACAAACCTTAGAGATAGAACGTAGAACTACTTTCTTGTGTCAAGTTTCAAGAAGCTAGCACAAACCGTGTTTGATTTAGAGTTCTAGCTGCATCTGTCAATATAGGAGAAAACAGAGTGAAACCTAGAAATTCAAACTGTAACTGCAAACGAATGCTTCAACCTAGGAGAACGAAACTTGGGCATCCAAGTTTAATTGGTGTACTGCTCATTACTTGAAAGTATCATGAAGGTCGGACGAAAAAATATATGATGAGATTTCAGGAGACTGTAGTTTTTTGGCAGCCTAACAACGCCTTTCATTGAATGTGTTATTCGCCAGTCTCTGCTTAAGGGTACATCAATGGAAACAAACCTTAGGGATAGAACGTAGAACTACTTTATTGTGTCATGTTTCAAGTAGCTAGCACAAACCGTGTTTGATTTAAAGTTCTAACTGCATCTGTCAATATAGGAGAAAACAGAGTGAAACCTAAAAATTCAAACTGTTCCTGCAAACGAATGCTTCAACCTAGAAGAACAAAACTTGGTCATCCAAGTGGGAATGGTGTACTGATCATTACTTGAATGTATCATGAAGATTGGATGAAAAAATATATGTTGAGATTTCAGGAGACTCTAGTTTTTTGAAAGTTTGGCAACCCCTTTCAATATAAGTGTTATTCGCCAGTCCCTGCATTAGGCTACATCAAGAGGAAACAAACCTTAGAGATAGAACGTAGAACTACTTTATTGTTTCAAGTTTCAAGAAGCTAGCACAAACCGTGTTTGATTTAGAGTTCTAGCTGCATCTGTCAATATAGGAGAAAACAGAGTGAAACCTAGAAATTCAAACTCTAACTGCAAACGAATGCATCAACCTAGGAGAACGAAACTTTGGCATCCAAGTTTGATTGGTGTACTTCTCATTACTTGAAAGTATCATTAAGGTCGGAAAAAAATATGTGTTGAGATTTCAGGAGACTCTAGTTTTTTGGCAGCCTAACAACGCCTTTCATTGAAAGTGTTATTCGCCAGTCTTTGCTGAAGGCTACATCAAGAGGAAACAAACCTTAGGGATAGAATGTAGAACTACTTTATTGTGTCAAGTTTCAAGAAGCTAGCCCAAACCGTGTATGATTTAGAGTTTGAACTACATTTGTCAATATAGGAGAAAGCAGAATGAAACCTAAAAATTCAAACTGTTACTGCAAACGAATGCTTCAACGTAGGAGAATGAAACTTGAGCATCCAAGTGGGATTGGTGTACTGATCATTACTCGAAAGTATAATGAAGATTGGATAAAAAAATATATGTTGAGATTTCAGAAGACTCTAGTTTTGGGAAGTTTGGCAACCCCTTTCAATAAAAGTGTTACTCGCCAGTACCTGCATTAGGCTACATCAAGAGGAAACAAACCTTAGAGATAGAACGTAGAACTACAGTATTTTGTCAAGTTTCAAGAAGCTAGCACAAACCGTGTTTGATTTAGAGTTCGATCTGCATCTGTCAATATAGGACAAAACAGAGTGAAACCTAAAAATTCAAAATGTTCCTGCAAACGAATGCTTCAACCTAGGAGAACGAAACTTGGGCATCCAAGTTTGATTGGTTCACTGCTCATTACTTGAAAGTATCATGAAGGTCGGAAGAAAAAATATATGATGAGATTTAAGGAGACTGTAGTTTTTTGGCAGCCTAACAACGCCTTTCATTTAATGTGTTATTCGCCAGTCTCTGCTTAAGGCTACATCAAGAGGAAACAAACCTTAGGGATAGAACGTAGAACTACTTTATTGTGTCATGTTTCAAGTAGCTAGCACAAACCGTGTTTGATTTAAAGTTCTAACTGCATCTGTCAATAAAGGAGAAAACAGAGTGAAACCTAAAAATTCAAACTGTTCCTGCAAACGAATGCTTCAACCTAGAAGAACAAAACTTGGGCATCCAAGTGGGAATGGTGTACTGATCATTACTTGAATGTATCATGAAGATTGGATGAAAAAATATATGTTGAGATTTCAAGAGACTCTAGTTTTTTGAAAGTTTGGCAACCCCTTTCAATATAAGTGTTATTCGCCAGTCCCTGCATTAGGCTACATCAAGAGGAAACAAACCTTAGAGATAGAACGTAGAACTACTTTATTGTGTCAAGTTTCAAGAAGCTAGCACAAACCGTGTTTGATTTAGAGTTTGAACTACATTTGTCAATATAGAAGAAAACAGTGAAACCTAAAAATTAAAACTGTTACTGCAAACGAATGCTTCAACGTAGGAGAATGAAACTTGAGCATCCAGTGGGATTGGTGTACTGATCATTACTTGAAAGTATCATGAAAATTGGATGCAAAATTATATGTTGAAGTTTCAGAAGTCTCTAGTTTTTGGAGGTTTGGCAACCCCTTTCAATAAAAGTGTTATTCGCCAGTAACTGCATTAGGCTACATCAAGAGGAAACAAACCTTAGGGATAGAATGTAGAACTACTTTATTGTGTCAAGTTTCAAGAAGCTAGCCCAAACCGTGTATGATTTAGAGTTTGAACTACATTTGTCAATATAGAAGAAAACAGTGAAACCTAAAAATTAAAACTGTTACTGCAAACGAATGCTTCAACGTAGGAGAATGAAACTTGAGCATCCAAGTGGGATTGGTGTACTGATCATTACTTGAAAGTATCATGAAGATTGGATGCAAAAATATATGTTGAGATTTCAGGAGACTCTAGTTTTTTGAAAGTTTGGCAACCCTTTCAATATAAGTTTTATTCGCCAGTCCCTGCATTAGGCTATATCAAGAGGAAACAAACCTTAGAGATAGAACGTAGAACTACTTTATTGTGTCAAGTTTCAAGAAGCTAGCACAAACCGTGTTTGATTTAGAGTTCTAGCTGCCTCTGTCAATATAGTAGAAAACAGAGTGAAACCTAGAAATTCAAACTGTTACTGCAAACGAATGCATCAACCTAGGAGAACGAAACTTGGGCATCCAAGTTTGATTGGTGTACTGCTCATTACTTGAAAGTATCATTAAGGTCGGAAAAAAATATGTGTTGAGATTTCAGGAGACTCTAGTTTTTTGGCAGCCTAACAACGCCTTTCATTGAAAGTGTTATTCGCCAGTCTCTGCTTAAGGCTACATCAAGAGGAAACAAACCTTAGGGATACAACGTAGAACTACTTTATTGTGTCATGTTTCAAGTAGCTAGCACAAACCGTGATTGATTTAGAGTTCTAACTGCATCTGTCAATATAGGAGAAAGCAGAATGAAACCTAAAAATTCAAACTGTTACTGCAAACGAATGCTTCAACCTAGAAGAACAAAACTTGGGCATCCAATTGGGAATGGTGTACTGATCATTACTTGAATGTATCATGAAGATTGGATGAAAAAATATATGTTGAGATTTCAGGAGACTCTAGTTTTTTGAAAGTTTGGCAACCCCTTTCAATATAAGTGTTATTCGCCAGTCCCTGCATTAGGCTACATCAAGAGGAAACAAACCTTAGAGATAGAACGTAGAACTACTTTCTTGTGTCAAGTTTCAAGAAGCTAGCACAAACCGTGTTTGATTTAGAGTTCTAGCTGCATCTGTCAATATAGGAGAAAACAGAGTGAAACCTAGAAATTCAAACTGTAACTGCAAACGAATGCTTCAACCTAGGAGAACGAAACTTGGGCATCCAAGTTTAATTGGTGTACTGCTCATTACTTGAAAGTATCATGAAGGTCGGACGAAAAAATATATGATGAGATTTCAGGAGACTGTAGTTTTTTGGCAGCCTAACAACGCCTTTCATTGAATGTGTTATTCGCCAGTCTCTGCTTAAGGGTACATCAATGGAAACAAACCTTAGGGATAGAACGTAGAACTACTTTATTGTGTCATGTTTCAAGTAGCTAGCACAAACCGTGTTTGATTTAAAGTTCTAACTGCATCTGTCAATATAGGAGAAAACAGAGTGAAACCTAAAAATTCAAACTGTTCCTGCAAACGAATGCTTCAACCTAGAAGAACAAAACTTGGTCATCCAAGTGGGAATGGTGTACTGATCATTACTTGAATGTATCATGAAGATTGGATGAAAAAATATATGTTGAGATTTCAGGAGACTCTAGTTTTTTGAAAGTTTGGCAACCCCTTTCAATATAAGTGTTATTCGCCAGTCCCTGCATTAGGCTACATCAAGAGGAAACAAACCTTAGAGATAGAACGTAGAACTACTTTATTGTGTCAAGTTTCAAGAAGCTAGCACAAACCGTGTTTGATTTAGAGTTCTAGCTGCATCTGTCAATATAGGAGAAAACAGAGTGAAACCTAGAAATTCAAACTCTAACTGCAAACGAATGCATCAACCTAGGAGAACGAAACTTTGGCATCCAAGTTTGATTGGTGTACTTCTCATTACTTGAAAGTATCATTAAGGTCGGAAAAAAATATGTGTTGAGATTTCAGGAGACTCTAGTTTTTTGGCAGCCTAACAACGCCTTTCATTGAAAGTGTTATTCGCCAGTCTTTGCTGAAGGCTACATCAAGAGGAAACAAACCTTAGGGATAGAATGTAGAACTACTTTATTGTGTCAAGTTTCAAGAAGCTAGCCCAAACCGTGTATGATTTAGAGTTTGAACTACATTTGTCAATATAGGAGAAAGCAGAATGAAACCTAAAAATTCAAACTGTTACTGCAAACGAATGCTTCAACGTAGGAGAATGAAACTTGAGCATCCAAGTGGGATTGGTGTACTGATCATTACTCGAAAGTATAATGAAGATTGGATAAAAAAATATATGTTGAGATTTCAGAAGACTCTAGTTTTGGGAAGTGTGGCAACCCCTTTCAATAAAAGTGTTACTCGCCAGTACCTGCATTAGGCTACATCAAGAGGAAACAAACCTTAGAGATAGAACGTAGAACTACAGTATTTTGTCAAGTTTCAAGAAGCTAGCACAAACCGTGTTTGATTTAGAGTTCGATCTGCATCTGTCAATATAGGACAAAACAGAGTGAAACCTAAAAATTCAAAATGTTCCTGCAAACGAATGCTTCAACCTAGGAGAACGAAACTTGGGCATCCAAGTTTGATTGGTTCACTGCTCATTACTTGAAAGTATCATGAAGGTCGGAAGAAAAAATATATGATGAGATTTAAGGAGACTGTAGTTTTTTGGCAGCCTAACAACGCCTTTCATTTAATGTGTTATTCGCCAGTCTCTGCTTAAGGCTACATCAAGAGGAAACAAACCTTAGGGATAGAACGTAGAACTACTTTATTGTGTCATGTTTCAAGTAGCTAGCACAAACCGTGTTTGATTTAAAGTTCTAACTGCATCTGTCAATAAAGGAGAAAACAGAGTGAAACCTAAAAATTCAAACTGTTCCTGCAAACGAATGCTTCAACCTAGAAGAACAAAACTTGGGCATCCAAGTGGGAATGGTGTACTGATCATTACTTGAATGTATCATGAAGATTGGATGAAAAAATATATGTTGAGATTTCAGGAGACTCTAGTTTTTTGAAAGTTTGGCAACCCCTTTCAATATAAGTGTTATTCGCCAGTCCCTGCATTAGGCTACATCAAGAGGAAACAAACCTTAGAGATAGAACGTAGAACTACTTTATTGTGTCAAGTTTCAAGAAGCTAGCACAAACCGTGTTTGATTTAGAGTTTGAACTACATTTGTCAATATAGAAGAAAACAGTGAAACCTAAAAATTAAAACTGTTACTGCAAACGAATGCTTCAACGTAGGAGAATGAAACTTGAGCATCCAGTGGGATTGGTGTACTGATCATTTCTTGAAAGTATCATGAAAATTGGATGCAAAATTATATGTTGAAGTTTCAGAAGTCTCTAGTTTTTGGAGGTTGGCAACCCCTTTCAATAAAAGTGTTATTCGCCAGTAACTGCATTAGGCTACATCATGAGGAAACAAACCTTAGGATAGAATGTAGAACTACTTTATTGTGTCAGTATCAAGAAGCTAGCCCAAACCGTGTATGATTTCGAGTTTGAACTACATTTGTCAATATAGAAGAAAACACGTGAAACCTAAAAATTAAAACTGTTACTGCAAACGAATGCTTCAACGTAGGAGAATGAAACTTGAGCATCCAAGTGGGATTGGTGTACTGATCATTACTTGAAAGTATCATGAAGATTGGATGCAAAAATATATGTTGAGATTTCAGAAGACTCTCGTTTTTGGAAGGTTTGGCAACCCCTTTCAATAAAAGTGTTATTCGCCAGTCCCTGCATTAGGCTACATCAAGAGGAAACAAACCTTAGAGATAGAACGTAGAACTACTTTATTGTGTCAAGATTTCAAGAAGCTAGCACAAACGGTGTTTGATTTAGAGTTCTAGCTGCATCTGTCAATATAGGAGAAAGAGAGTGAAACCTAGAAATTCAAACTGTTACTGCAAACGAAAGCATCAACCTAGGAGAACGAAACTTGGGCATCCAAGTTTGATTGGTGTACTGCTCATTACTTGAAAGTTATCATTAAGGTCGAAAAAAATATTGTGTGAGATTTCAGGAGACTCTAGTTTTTGGCAGCCTAACAACGCCTTTCATTGAAAGTGTTATTCGCCAGTCTGTGCTGAAGGCTACATCAAGAGGAAACAAACTTAGGGATAGAATGTAGAACTACTTTATTGTGTCAAGTTTCAAGAAGCTAGCCCAAACCGTGTATGATTTAGAGTTTAAACTACATTTGTCAATAGAGAAGAAAACAGTGAAACCAAAAAAAAATTAAAACTGTTACTGCAAACGAATGCTTCAACGTAGGAGAATGAAACTTGAGCATCCAAGTGGGATTGGTGTACTGATCATTACTCGAAAGTATCATGAAGATTGGATGCAAAAATATATGTTGAGATTTCAGAAGAACTCTAGTTTTTGAAGTTTGGCAACCCCTTTCAATAAAAGTGTTTATTCGCCAGTCCCTGCATTAGGCTACATCAAGAGGAAACAAACCTTAGAGATAGAACGTAGAACTACAATATTTTGTCAAGTTTCAAGAAGCTAGCACAAACCTCGTTTGATTTAGAGTTTGAACCTGCATCTGTCAATATAGGACAAAACAGAGTGAAACCTAAAAATCAAACTGTTCTGCAAACGAATGCTTCAACCTAGGAGAACAAAACTTGGGCATCCAAGTTTGATTGGTGCACTGCTCATTACTTGAAAGTATCATGAAGGTCGGAGAAAAAAATATGATGAGATTTCAGGAGACTGTAGTTTTTTGGCAGCCTAACAACGCCTTTCATCGAATGTGTTATTCGCCAGTCTCTGCTTAAGGCTACATCAAGAGGAAACCAAACCTTAGGATAGAAGGTAGAACAACTTTATTGTGTCATGTTTCAAGTAGCTAGCACAAACCGTGTTTGCTTTAAAGTTCTAACTGCATCTGTCAATAAAGGAGAAAACAGAGTGAAACCTAAAAATTCAAACAGTTCCTGCAAAGAATGCTTCAACCTAGAAGAACAAAACTTGGGCATCCATGTGGGAATGGTGTACTGATCAATACTTGAATGATCATGAAGATTGGATGAAAAAATATATGTTGAGATTTCAGGAGCTCTAGATTTTGAAAGTTTGGCAACCCCATTCAATATAAGTGTTATTCGCCAGACCCTGCATTAGGCTACATCAAGAGGAAACAAACCTTAGAGATAAAACGTAGATCTACTTTATTGTGTCAAGTATCAAGAAGCTAGCACAAACCGTGTTTCATTTAGAGTTTGAACTACATTTGTCAATATAGAAGAAACAGTAAACCTAAAAATTAAAACTGTTACTGCAAACCGAATGCTTCAACGTAGGAGAATGAAACCTTGAGCATCAAAGTTTGATTGGTGTACTGATCATTACTTGAAAGTATCATGAAATTGGATGCAAAAATATATGTTGAAGTTTCAGAAGACTCTAGTTTTTGGAAGTTTGGCAACCCTTTCAATAAAAGTGTTTATTCGCCAGTAACTGCATTAGGCTACATCAAGAGGAAACAAACCTAGAGATAGAACGTAGAACTACAGTATTTTGTCAAGTTTCAAGAAG
Organism: Callospermophilus lateralis; assembly: GCF_048772815.1. Lineage (NCBI taxonomy): Eukaryota > Metazoa > Chordata > Mammalia > Rodentia > Sciuridae > Callospermophilus > Callospermophilus lateralis. Next base: position 89,070 of record NW_027514204.1, read on the forward strand.
CTAGCACAAACCGTGTTTGATTTAGAGTTCGAACTGCATCTGTCAATATAGGACAAAACAGAGTGAAACCTAAAAATTCAAACTGTTCCTGCAAACGAATGCTTCAACCTAGGAGAACAAAACTTGGGCATCCAAGTTTGATTGGTGCACGGCTCATTACTTGAATGTATCATGAAGGTCGGACGAAAAAATATATGAAGAGATTTCAGGAGACTGTAGTTTTTGGCAGCCTAACAACGCCTTTCATTGAATGTGTTATTCGCCAGTCTCTGCTTAAGGCTACATCAAGAGGAAACAAACCTTAGGGATAGAACGTAGAACTACTTTATTGTGTCATGTTTCAAGTAGCTAGCACAAACCGTGTTTGATTTAAAGTTCTAACTGCATCTGTCAATATAGGAGAAAACAGAGTGAAACCTAAAAATTCAAACTGTTCCTGCAAACGAATGCTTCAACCTAGAGAACAAAACTTGGGCATCAAGTGGGAATGGTGTACTGATCATTACTTGAATGTATCATGAAGATTGGATGAAACAAATATATGTTGAGATTTCAGGAGACTCTAGTTTTTTGAAAGTTTGGCAACCCCTTTCAATATAAGTGTTATTCGCCAGTCCCTGCATTAGGCTACATCAAGAGGAAACAAACCTTAGAGATAGAACGTAGAACTACTTTATTGTGTCAAGTTTCAAGAAGCTAGCACAACCGTGTTTGATTTAGAGTTCTAGCTGCATCTGTCAATATTAGGAGGAAAACAGAGTGAAACCTAGAAATTCAAACTGTTACTGCAAA